>NC_092226.1:23402001-23437001 GCF_036320965.1 Panulirus ornatus
AGAGCATCACACTAGGGTTTACATCAGAGACACGAGTGGGAGCATCACACTAGGGTTTACATCAGAGACGATTGTGAACATCATACTAAAGCCTGCCTCCAGAGAGAGAGGAGGTTATTACATTACAACATTAAAGCTACCACGAGAAATCTATAACATCAGAAAATCACACCAGAATACCCCTGAAAGAGCGATCACATCCCCTAAGTAGGAGATTACCTTAAATAAAAATGGGATTTGAAAGGATCAGAACGTCTTCCTCAATGTATTAATGGCATTTCGTTATGTTCTATAACCTAATCTCTTTGGATACTCTCCTCTTAACTCCAGTTCAACAGGGAGAGACTCGCTTATAAAGAGGGATATAAGTATATATGTGTCCTCACTTTAAGTGAAGAGAATTCTTTAAAAGTAGCTCCGGGCGCGGACTCTCCTAAAACTCGTTTGACACTGTTTTATCAAGATACCGTGATTAAAAACCTTTTACGACGTGAACGACTTATATTAAATCCTTGTTTGCTACCAGCCAGGAGGATGATCTTGCGAGTAACTGTCATGTTTAGGAAAAGACTTGATTGACACAAGTGATATCACCGAGAGAGGCACATTTGAGGTAGCTGTCAACGCTGCTTTTAATGTCGTCAACACGAAAGATACGGGGAAGAAAAAAACACATGTTCGACAAGCAGATGTTGATGATCTTAGCATCTGCTCTTGACAGGGTAAACTAGGGCGATGTTGTCTATGACAAATGTATTCACGTAGCTTGGAAAACGTACGTTTACGAAGGCAGTTAAGGTACTGAAGAGATCGTATATATATATATATATATATATATATATATATATATATATATATATATATATATATATATATATATATATATATATATTCTTTTTTTTCATACTATTCGCCATTTCCCGCGATAGCGAGGTAGCGTTAAGAACAGAGGACTGGGCCATTGAGGGACTATCCTCACCTGGCTCCCTTCTCTGTTCCTTCTTTTGGAAAATTAAAAAAAAAAAAAAAAAACGAGAGGGGAGGATTTCCAGCCACCCGCTCCCTTCCCTTTTAGTCGCCTCCTACGACACGCAGGGAATACGTGGGAAGTATTCTTTTTCCCCTATCCCCAGGGATAGTATATATATATATATATATATATATATATATATATATATATATATATATATATATATATATATATATATACCATAGCATAAAACTTAGCTTTGGAAAGATAAGCCACAACAATGGATTACTGAGAAATAAAGATTCGTCTGTTTTTTAAATGAAATAACACACAAAACCCCGAGAACAATTACCGACGTGGCCAGAGGATATACGTCATAAATCTAACGTCAATATATGAAGGATATATTGCTGGAGAAAACTGTAGAATCTTTTTGTTATGTTTGAGGTTAGATAAAGCAGTACCTAGTTAACTGGTCCAATGATTTCGAAGGAAAAGAAAAAACAAATATAGAACCCAGTGTTGAGTGAACTCATCTGATGTACGAGATGCCAACTCGTGGGTGAACGTTTGGCTTTGGAAAGAGGTGAATTGCATTTTCTTCCGCAGGATCGTGAACACATGGAACGACTTACCAACACAGGGAGTTGACACGGTTGATAACATATGGAATGATTTACCAATATAACAGTTGGCGAGTGGATTATCAACATATCTGAATAATTCACCAGTCACAGTAGTTGACAGGACTGTTAACATATGGAGTGATTTATCAATAACAGTAGTTGAGGGAATTGATTTATCAGTAACAGAACTTGAAATCAAGACTACAATTACGTTTAAAAAATAGACTAATCACTTGTTTTGGGTCGACGACCGGCGTTATTTGCGTTAATATAGTAAAAAAAAAAAAAGATTATGGGTATTTCTTCAGGTTTCATATTGATCTGGTGTATTTCCGATATCTTATTCAATCACAAACAACTTTGGAAGACCTCAGCGGTCAGTAAAGCAGTCAATTCGTAAAGTTAGTAAAGTTTGCGTTCCTTTAAAACTTCAAAGTTTCGCTTTACGCTTTTAATTGCCTTCATTGTATCCCAAATTGGAGTGCAATAGATAGCGACTTACCTGATGTTCATGGTGATATTCTGTGAACAGTTTCACTAAAAGTATGAAAGGTGACTGTAATAATCTAAGCAGAGTCGGTTCAGATGTTCAGAGGTTCTCTCCGACTCCGTGGCGCTACTGGTCATCTCCAACCATTAACACAACTGCCGAGAGAACAAAGACAAATATCATGTTCCATACTTCTACATAAATGCATATTGATTGGTTAATTTATGTGACACCACGACCTGCTCACATGGCTGGCTCCTGTAGTCTCGAGACGGCGCTACAGGTGGGAGAAGGGTAAGGATATTCTATCAATTTTGCCACAGGAGAGGCCACTTTATTTGCGCATTCCTGACCATCCTGTGGGCGTTGACGCAAAAGAGGATAGTGTCCTCCTCAGTGGCGGAGTTACATCACAGGTTATATAGTGAGAAAACTGTGAACAAGGATTGGGTATCATTGAATTAACTATTCAACATTTTACAGGGTAACAATTTAAGAGCGGATGAAAAATTGAATGGATTAAGTACGAGGTGAAAAGTGAACTATTTACAACAAACAAAATACTTTTCAAGTATCCGAGGCAGAATACTGTCATGGATGAAATGCTCGCACATAACGGAATATTCTGTAAGAATCATCTCCGAACAGCAAATACATAACATTACGAGTTGTGGTAACAGCTTTGTTGGCAAAGTCTACATTGAGTTCTTCCATTATCAACAGGAGGCGAAAACTTCCAAGAATATCTATAATCCACAGTAAAACTAGCGACAATAGCATAAAGGTATCTATTGAGGTTTGTACCTGGAGCGTCAAAGATATCTGATATTGCATGAATGGCTGCTGAAGAAACTGGATGACCATGATGGAATAAGAAAACTCCTTCGATGGAGAGAGGATTATCTTAGTGAAGGGGAATAAAAGACGCATATCACAGGAACCTCCTCGACATTGGTTAGGGTCATCAGTGGAGTGCCGCAGGGTTCTGTTCTGGACCATCACTCTTCTTCATCTGTGTGAGCGACTTTCCTGAACGACTCCTACCTGAATGTGTTTGGAGATGACGCAAAAGTCATGAGGAAAATGACCTAGACAGACTCCAAGACTGGTTTAACCACAAGGCTGTAAAAATGTAAATGAGTAAGAGCTCGAGGTTATACCGCGAGTGAAAAGCCACCTTTTGCGAGGCTGTATTACTGGGAATACAGTCTCGTCGAAGACCGTGTCACTCCAAAGGAGCTTACACTTCCCTGTTGCTAGAAACAGCACAGCCTTGGGTTGCAGGAACCTTTAAAAAGCTCTTTGGTAACACCAGGGCTCTTTCATTGAAGTGATGATGATGAGGCAAAGCGAAAGGCCACAATATGATTATTAACCAGCAGGAAAAAAGCTGCAGGAATCTGAATGCGAGAGCGTCTTGAGTGTCAAAATCGTCCCTTACCTGTTGGCAGAGCTTACCTTAGGAAAATGACGAGACATCAACTGTCTGGCTGAAGAAAAGATTAAAACTGTATCCAGTTTCATAAATAAAGAAATATTTAGTAAGCTATTCACGTTCTGCAAAATGTCAAAAGCAGAATATGCTTGGCACGTTTGGTCAACGCACCTCAAGAAGCATAGAGTTAATAGGGAAGGTCCAGAGGAAGGAAGCAAAGACGGTACCAGGACTGATAAGTTATAGGGAAAAGCTAGAGGTCTTAAATTTGCTCACAATAGATGAAAGAAGAGTGAGGGGTGACCTGATTATAACCTCTTAAGTTCTTAAGCAAAACAATGACACAGACAGTGAACAGTTTTAGAGCTAGAAGAACAAGAGGACACAAATGAAATTAAGCAAGAAACTTGTTCAAAAAGAAGCTATGAAATACATATTCATATAAAGAATATGAGTGGGGGAAGAACAGAATAGACTGAATGATGAAATGGTAAATGTGGACGGCATACAGAAGCATGAAAAGATAAAACACCCTTTCTGCATAGTGCGTACATATAGGTAATAACAAATAGACAACTATTCCATTCACGCACATAAATTTCATCCCCTCACACACACACACACACACACACACACACACACACACACACACACAAATACGAGGGGTTAAGCTGATGGAGTCAGACGTAAACAATGACCACGACGTGTTGACAATAGTCATGCTCACAGAGAAGAGAAACCTCGTTCTCTTGTCTTCACAACGACGTGGGAACAACAGAGGAGGGAGCCCCTAGGTGAGGGAGACGGAACACCGAGCTCAGACACTCTAAGGAAGGCGCAATACAAAGACAGGAACAAGCAAGTGAAAAGTTGTGTTGAGATGTGATAATATCATAAAAAACACCAGCAGGAAGACCTGAGGGGAATCCTAACACTTGAGAGGAAGTTGGGCGAACAAAAGGAGTGTAACATCAAAGGCAGCAGCATTAGAATGGAAAGGTCTGAAGGGCATAAACCAACTCCCTCAGATGGGGGGAGCCGTTGAGTGACACGGTGGTAGGTAATGTGGGAAGCTCCGACACACACTAGGTCCACACAGGTACAGAACTGTACACCAGCGTGTAAAGACTGAAGGAGCGCTGAATGAAGGCTGCGCATGGCCTGGATGCTGGAGAAGACGGTGAAATATAAACACAGAGCGTTAGGACTGAATGTCAGAAGGTTAAGAAGAATCTCTATCGAGGAAGACGAAGGACAAACAAGCACACATCACAGCTGAAGGCAAGAAATGGTTAGCGGATCAAACTCCACGAAATATCTTGAAATCAGCGTAACCAGAGGTAGAAGGAAGCAGATGACTGATGATATTTGAAACAGACAAACAATATACTTTATTCAGAAGAGATACGATACAGAATAAATGATGCTAAGATAGAAAAGTTCTGAGAAAATCATTAATAACACACTAGCGAAAGACGGGTTAATATGAGCTGTTAAAATGACCTTCTGAATGAAAGTAAGGCTGCAGCATGACAGCAGTAAGCAGTAAGCGTGATGGTAGGAGGGCTGCAGCATGAGAGTAATACAGCCGCAGCATGACAGTAACGAGGACGCAGCATGACAGCAGCGAGGCTGCAGCATGACGGTAGTAAGGCTGCAGCATGACAGCTACAGCATGACAGTGGCAAGGTTGGGAAATATACTCACAGAGCATGAAAGGAACTGATGATGTGTGTTTATGAATACAGACTGGACAACTGATGAGCTACATCAATTCAAGGCATTATTCAGAGGACAGGAAACTTTGAGGAAAGTTAAAGATTTATGAAGAAAATTAAAGCACTGACTTATCTACTTACGAAGAGATTTAGCCAAGAGGCAAGGCGAGAGCATTCTGCTCACCGCACTCAGAGAGAGAGAGAGAGAGAGAGAGAGAGAGAGAGAGAGAGAGAGAGAGAGAGAGAGAGAGAGAGAGAGATGGGAGTCCCACGGGTGTAAAACTCTCTCGTAGTACACACAAAAAAGTGATAATAATACACAAACATGTAATCATACACATATGAACACGTACACAGCAATACACTCATACAAATACAGTTAGAAACACACACAAAAAAGCACAGACATAAGAGCAAGCTCTTGTACACACACACACACACACACACACACACACACACACACACAAGGCGAGGCAGACGACAACCGTGTGTACCTGAAGGCGGCATCACATTTCAGTGGAAACCATCGTTAACAAAGGCAATCACGCACTGCTGGAGGACCTGGTGACCGGGAGGAGGGTGATGACAGCGATGCCGACCAAGATGACGGGGAAGATAATGGTGGGGGTGAAGGTGGCGATGGTGGAGGAGATAACTACTGGGGACGGGTATTATCGAAAGCGGGATGATGGAGAAGGGGAAGACATAATGATACAATTAGCGATGAAAAAAAAAAGGAGATGGATGTATAACCCATACTGAAAAGGGATGATATTAATGGAGAAAATAATGGAGAAGTTGCGAGTGATGGAGGGGATGATGGAGATCAAGCATAGTGATGGCGATAATGAGGGAGAGGAAAGAAAACAACGATGGGTAGAAATAACAATATAGTAAAAGGATGTTGATGGAGATAGGGCCGATGACAGGAAGAAAATGGCAGAGAAGGAATAGCAGCTGAGAGTGTTGGAGAGGCTGATGATTAGGAAAAGAATACAATGGAGAAAAACATTGTGATAGAGACAGAAAAAAAAATGGTGTTACTGAATGCCATCACCCATTCCCACACTGCTACAAACACCTGTTCAACATGTCCCAGGACACTTCAGGCCCACGATACAACTACTACAGTCACTTCTCACTTGCCCTGTACACTCCCCACACAGTCACACACACACGACAACATTCTCCCACCCAGTGGACGTGGTCAGCTTCCTGAGCGCTGAAAAAAGCTTCATAATGATGGAAGAGAAATCTGGGCCAGGAAGTATGATATATATATATATATATATATATATATATATATATATATATATATATATATATATATATATATATATACTTAGTCGCTGTCTAAGGAAACAGACGAAAGAAGGGCCCAACCCACCCAAATACACATGTATGTACATAATCGCCCACACACGCCCATATACACACCTATACATTTCAACGTATACATGCATATACATACACAGACATATTCATATATACACATGTACATATTCATACTTGCTGCCTTCATCCATTCTCGTCACCATCCCGCTACACATGAAAAACAGCAACCCCCCTCCCCCCCTCGCTCGCGAGGTAGCACTAGGAAAAGACAACAAAGGCCACATTCGTTCACACTCAGACTCTAGCTATAATGTGTAATGGACCAAAACCACAACTCCCCTTCCACATCCAGGCCCCACAAACTTTCCATGGCATACCCCAGACGCTTCACATGCCCTGTTTCAGTCCACTGAAAGCACGTCAACCCCAGAAGAATGAGGAAAAGTATGGATGGGTTTGGTGTAGCCAGACATCACCAGACACCGGTGTGACGACGTGGGTTAGGCTGAGCAGCTACCGAGAGCGTCACCTGGACCCGTCGTCCAAACCTCCTCCACACCACACACTACCTCAAGTCTGTTACCTTCACAATGTGAATATTTCATGATGAATAGGTAACACTGCACTGCACACCCTGTACTTATAATCCACTAAATGCCCTTAACCATCGGTAACTACCCTTAACCACTCGCTAAACAAGAGCCAACCATCGTTAATTGATAGTTTTTGAATAAAGGAGTACCTCGTTTGTCTCAGGTTTAAGTTATGGGACGGCCACACTCACATGCTTAGGTTGAAGGACAACTTCCGCGCGGATGTCACACTGCACCAGCCTTATCTGAACATCGCATACTACAGCGCGGTTTCATGTAACCAGTTACGGTATAAGATTACATGCAGTAA
The DNA here is from genome assembly GCF_036320965.1 of Panulirus ornatus. NCBI lineage: Eukaryota > Metazoa > Arthropoda > Malacostraca > Decapoda > Palinuridae > Panulirus > Panulirus ornatus. Next base: position 23,409,479 of record NC_092226.1, read on the forward strand.
CGGGGCGAGTCAAAGGATGAGATGTAGTTGATCCTTACATACTGTCCATAGAGAAGATTCTGTATGGACCATCCTGCTTTGTAGTGGGAAACTACGTATCGGCAGGTGTAGGAGCTGGACGTGAGCAGGTCACAGGGCGCTGTATGTCATATCCCCAGCTGGCAGGCTCCACACACACAACCGCCTCCCTCGACATACACAGCCTACCCCATGACTAGAGAAGTGCGCGGCTCACTACCGCAAGACGTCGCCATGACGTTCCACCCAGACTACTCTCCACACTCGTCTAGACGTCCATCAAGGAGGACTCTGCGGCAGTGCAACGCGTTCGACAGTGCTGGGAATACAGGACGTGTGCGCACGTCACCAGGTCACACGGCACCGTCGGCCGGGAGCTTCCTCCTCACAGTCACATCACCTGGACATACATTAGCCATGGCTCATTACTGCCAGGCGGAAACACATTGCTAAATGGATACATAATTCTAGAGACATGCTAATCCCTCACCCTCCACCCCCCCAGCCTGAACAACATATGTGTGTGTGTGTGTGTGTGTGTGTGTGTGTGTGCAACTGTTTCTCCAGCCCCGGACACTGTAGTGTTAGACCTCAGCTGGAAAAGGAAAGGATAGGGTAAACAGACGGCCGATGGTTGACATGGATCATGTGTCATACAACGGGAGACTGTCAAATTACTCGTGGTTAAACACCTGCTTGACACATGACACACTCATGAGTGGACACCTGCTTGACACATGACCACACTCATAAGTGGACACCTGCGTGACACATGACACACTCATGGGTGGACACCTGACTGACACATGACTCACTTATGAGTGGCCATCTGTTTGACACCGAGAACCACGTATGCAAACTCCAAATGGCAATTCCTCGTTAACTCGTGACATTATATTCAGGATGATTTTGTACAAGTGCTTTAGTCTACAGAGGGAAACTGGTTATATCGACCCGGTCGTCTTGAAGTGTAAGTCTGCAAAGTATAGATAGTGTTCATAGGTCATTTCTTCCTCTCTCTCTACCCACAACGGGTCACAAACGAGACAAACTAGTGCCATGTGTACCACACACCAACTTGAACAGTGTGTTAGGATCTCGCGCAGAAGAGTGGAACTGCGAAGATAAGAGCCGACGACACGTAGATATGCAGACCCACAACAAACTGAAGATAACGTACCGCTTCATCACGCTGGCTGGTTGTGCTTTTGGCCTACCAGATGCTGAGGTCGTCAACGTCACGTTATAACCGCCGACCATAATATCCTGGACACCTTCTTCAGGTGTTAAGGATAACCCATGTGGCCACACACGCTCTCAATATGCAGGTGGCTCCTGTTACTTCGTCAAATATTCACCTCAGGAAACGATATCAATAACTCTGTTCGTATCATAAAGAACGTGTTCAGTATAAATAAAAAACAATCGGTAAAATCCCGCAAAAAAAGGCATTAAATAAAATCCTGTCTCTGAAGCCCACGACAATATTGGTAGTTGTCTATCTCACTTGTTTCTACACAAAATATTTAAGAAGAGGAGATGCCACGAGTCGTACTGTACACACCTGACGAAGGACAGGTGTGTGTGTGTGTGTGTGTGTGTGTGTGTGTGTGTGTGTGTGTGTGTGTGTGTGTGTAGAAACCTATAGGATATACGTGGAAAAATAAACTTTGTACAGAGAGGGAGTTTAAAGAACGTAGGAGGTACAGAAGATATATATATATATATATATATATATATATATATATATATATATATATATATATATATATATATAGAGAGAGAGAGAGAGAGAGAGAGAGAGAGAGAGAGAGAGAGGCTCCGGCAGCTGGCCACAGTGAAGGTGAAGGCTAGCGCCGCGTCGGTCACGGTCACAACACATTAAGCCGTTGTCTTCAGCGAACACGACGACTGTTGGTCCCGGGAGAGTGATGGATGAGCGAGGGGCTACTTTGTCAGAGAAACGTAATTATATACGTAATCATATGTTTAAATGAATAGCTAACGTACGTAAATCTTCGTACGTACACTCACACGGACATGCGTATGTGCATATATAAATACATTTAGGCACGCGTACAGATAAGGGGAAAAATGTATTTCAAAAAAGATTATATCCATAGAAACACTAACTGTATTCCTCTCCCCAAAAAGTTATTGTTATAATGGCTTTATTCTCAATTGTCGACGCTTCCCTCTCATTCATCAATCGTTTCATGCCTCACACATTAACAGTCGGTCCCCACCTTACACTCAACACTCAATAACTACTCCAGAACTGACCTCGAGTCACAGAGCCATACACATCCTCCCCTCCCACCTCATAAAGCCACAAACATCCTCCACTCACACCTCATGAAATCACACACACATCCTTCCTTCCCACCTCATAAAACCACAAACCTCTTCCCCTCCCACCTCATGAAACCACACACATCCTCCCTTCCCACCTCAGAAAGCCATACACAAATAATCCTCCACCTCAGAAAGCCACACACATCCACCTCACAAAGCCACACACACACATCCTCCCCTCCCACCTCACACAGCTACACATCTCCTCCTCTCCCTCCCCACCCAGCAGCCCAGCTAAGCACTATATCATCTCCCCCAGCGTCATATATCACCCACCACCAGGTATAATGTCCCGCAGCTCCCTGGGCATCCTTCACTGTTGTGTTATCTTCCTCCATCAACCTCCTCTCATGTCCTCCGTCCAGCCACTGTTAATCTACCGCATCTGCCGCCCGCGTCACCGTCCCGGCCGCTGCTGACAGGCGGTAGACAGTAGACAGATCTGGCAAAGTCATATCCCATCTTATCTGCTAGGGGGTCCGGGCACCTACACCCAGGCTGCCGGGTTAACTTATAAGGACTTTTAGCGTACGATCGGCAGACAAACTGGTAGACTGGTTGGCTGGGTGAGTGGCTGGCTGACTGGCTGTCTCATTGGGTGATTGGGTGGCTGGCTGGGTGACGGGTGGTTGGCTGTTTGGCTAGCGGCCTAGGTGGCTGGCTGACTGGCTGGGTGGCGAGGTAGCTGACTGGTTGAGTAGCAATGTGTGCAGGGAATATATATATATATATATATATATATATATATATATATATATATATATATATATATATATATATATATATATATAATGATAAGACAGCATCGATGAGAGCATTCAGTTGCCAGAGCCATCGCGAGTAATGTAATGAAATAGAACACTGAGGATCAGTTGAGGAAACCCTGGTCACCAACAGAACAGTTCACATCAACGGATTCAGAGCTTGGAATATCAGGATTAACGATACCCAAGACTCGTTCATGCAACAACCTAGATGAAGACTCAGGAAAGTCTCGATTACATAAGCACAGGAACATCAAACTTTTATTGGACAATACCTGGATTATCAATAACCTTTATCGGACAAGAGCTAAATTATCCAAATCTGAGTTATCAGAATCATTCGTTGGACAAGATTTGGGTTACTGAAATCTTTATAACACAAGAACTGGGTTTTCAAAAGTCTTTACAAGACCTGGGCCATCAAAATTCTTTATCAGACAAGACGTCGGTAATTGAAACGCTTTATAAGACGAGACCTGGGCTATTAAAATCATTCATTAGATAAGACCTGGGATATCAAAAATCTTTATAAGACGTAAGTTATCAGTACCTCATCTATATAAGATCTGGGTCATCAGAACTTCATGTGAATAAAACTTTGGGTATGAGAATCTTATCCATACAAAATGTGTCACACGACTCTTTAAACAAGACCAGGTTGTTACAATCTGATCTATGCATGACTTAGGTTATCAAAATCTTACACATACACGACCTGGGTTATCAAAATCTAATACGTACAAGAACTGGGTAATCAAAATCTTATCTATACAAAACCTGGTTTAAAAGGTTATCATAACATTATCCATACAAGACCTGGGTTATGAGAGACGTAACCAGCCAGTACCATGACGGCCGCCTGCCTCCAGCCTCCGAGTGAACGCAAGACAGGTTCTTATACCTCCTCACGTCCCGCTATTACACTCTTCCCTTCCCCTGTCATCTCTCCCATCCTCCTTCCTCTCACCATTCTCTGTTCCCTCATTATCCTGCACTTCTTCCTCCTCACCTTCCTCTGCCATCTTTGTCATCCGCCTTCTCCTCGCCATTCTTTGCTCACTCACCATCTTGTTCCTCTTCTTTCCCACCTTCATCAAACTCTCCTCTCACTTCCTATCTCCCCTGGCCTTCTCCAGTTACCTGACAACAGTCTTTCGTCTACCGTGACGAGTCGCAGCCCCGCTGTTGCTTATCAGTGTATGGATGAATATAACGTTGTATCAGTTTTTCTATTTCATTACTATACAGCCACATAGGTAGAGCCAAGAACACACGAAAGACGACCTCACTTACTCACTCCACTCTTTAGTTGTCACGTATATTGCACCGAAACGAAAACAAATTATCTACAACCAAGCCCAATCCAAACACCTTACCATACATTTTCCTGACTACTTCGTAAGCCCCAATATACCACAATGTTTCAATTGGCTCTAACCCATGCACACCTTTCACCCTCCTGCATGTTCAGGCCTCAAAACCTTTTCCACTCTCTCTTTCCATCTCGTTTTACGTCTGTCCCTCTTAGGTGGTAGGCAGCCACAGAGGTATGTTACTGATGATTACCTGCCTGCGTTTCGGGAGGATTAGTGACAGCTGCGTAGTGAGCCAGCACTTCAAATGCTGCCAGGTTACACACCTTTGACCCAGGCAGCTGTCAGTTCACCCACACTTAGGCTACTCGCTTTCAGTCCACAAACTTACCAACGCGTAACCCTAGATTTTCCTGCGGTGAGAGCTACGCGCAACCCCTACCTTTTTGGAAAAATCTCGTCGAAGGTATGGAATTACTCCTGCTTTTTCCTTCCACTTCTGACTCTTATATTCACTTGGTCAGTCTCTCCTTGCTCATCCTCTCCATACATCTAAACTATTTCAGATATATCAACCATACATGAATTACTACATCACCTCTTTCTTACACAGTCATTCCTTATCCGTCAACCCGCCTTACGATTCACATTGTCCTCGTACATTTCATTCAACACCACCTTTTTCCGTTCTTTTGCATTTAAGAGCCCATATAGCACCGGTGGTGCTACTATGCCAACAAACATGCCCATCTTTCCCATTACAGACATAAGCTCTCTTCCCCGACACTCCCCAGTGCACTCAGGTTGCATACCCTTTCACTCAGGGAAAACGGACGCAAAGCTGACTTACGGAATACAACTTAAACTTATGTGCGGTTGATGAAACTCTTTATAACTTTACTATACAATAAATGAATCTAATTTGCACATGCCTTGACTGAGATTCAATACCTTATCATCACGGTATTAATCAAACTAGATTCTATTATATTTTTCTTAAACCTATCGTTACACTTAATAATAAACTTAGTATTTCTCCAGTCAACTGAGAGATTATCATCACGAAGATGTACAAACAAGGCACTGGAATGCTGGGCAGTACGTATACTGTAATTTTCCTATCATATTTCACAATTTAATGCCTTGCCTGTTTCACCTATGTAAGGTTTGCTGCAATAATCTTTGCTTGGAATTTGTTAATGCGACCAGTGACCTCAACATGAGAAATCATGATCAATATAACTTTAACATTATAATGGTTTATAAATACAATATGTGCATTAGATTTTTCTTACTAATGAACTCATTTTGAACAGGTGGCCATGATAATCTGAACCAACAGGATTTTTGTGAACATCTGTGTTGTAATTTCAATCCCATCAAAAGGCTTCTATGCAGTTCTGAGTAATTTATCAATAAACCACTTAGGTGTCCTTGTAATTTATGGCCTATACTATAAATGGTGTCAATTTTTTCTTGTGCGTTTAAGGACTAAACAGTCTTTTTTTCATTGATGTTCTCTAGAACCTTACGCGTTTGTGACCCTGAATTCTTTGATATGTAACACTGCATGCCAGCGGTAATACAGGAAAGCGCTCGTGATGCTAATATCTCTTTTTCTTCGTGTTCTTTCTGCATATATATATATATATATATATATATATATATATATATATATATATATATATATATATATATATATATATATATATATTGTATTCTTTCTCCCCTATCCCCAGGATAATATATATATTATCCCTGGGGATAGGGGAGAAAGAATACTTCCCACGTATTCCCTGCGTGTCGTAGAAGGCGACTAAAAGGGAAGGGAGCGGGGGCTGGAAATCCTCCCCTCTCGTTTTTTTTTTTTTTTTATTTTTCCAAAAGAAGGAACCAGAGAAGGGGGCCAGGTGAGGATATTCCCTCAAAGGCCCAGTCCTCTGTTCTTAACGCTACCTCGCTAACGCGGGAAATGGCGAATAGTATGAAAAAGAAAAAAGAAAAAAAAAAAAATATATATATATATATATATATATATATATATATATATATATATATATATATATATATATATATATATATATGTATATATATATATATATATATATATATATATATATATATATATATATATATATATATATATATATATATATATATATATATAGTCCTTAATCACCCTAGCCTTCAAATTTCGTATTCGTTTCTCGGGCATCCGTTTCCTGACAAACGTTAATTATACTCAAATTCATTAGTGACTAACGACTTCTAAACTCCACAGCCTCGTTACCGAGGGCTGACTAGGTCGTCCACATTACAGGTCGTTAGGGAGCAGGCAGTCGCAAGCAATTAGTGAAGGGCAGGTGCTTGTCCACCCTGGCCACGTCATTGCCCGGGGCTGGAAGCTAAGCTCACCTGGGTGGCTAACCATTACATGTGTAATCATCATAATTTTATGTAAATATATTTCGAACATGTATACTCTGGTAAGAGAGGCGAGGATCTGCTGCTGAACATCTTTTTTAATGTGTTGACCCTACCAAGTTAACAACATAATATATATATATATATATATATATATATATATATATATATATATATATATATATATATATATATATATATATACATCACTCCAGGGGATAAAGGAGAAAGAATCCTTCGCACGTATGTCCGGCGTGTCGTAAAATGCGACTAAAAGGGGAGGAAGCAGTATTCCACGATCCTACGCCTCTTGGATTATTACTTTCCAAAAGTAGGAACAACAGAGGAATCTACGAATTCACTTTTTCCTCGAAGGCTCAGTCGCCTCTTCCTGATGTTATTTCCCTAAAGCAGGTAAAAGCGAACAGGGATGAAAATGTACATGTAGCTTTAAACTGGTGAGGAACAGTGTGTCTTCAAGATCGGTGCTGGCTGTGTGTATCAGGCGTTTGCTTTGAGAACGTGGGTGAAAAATACTTAGAGAAAGATAAGAACCTGTATGTGGCGTTTGTGAATCAGGAGCAAGCGTATGATAGGGTTGATAGAAAAGCTATGTGAAGGTGCTGCGAATATATTCAATTTTTTCGAGATACGTGTGTGCGAGTAGGAAGAGAGGAGGATGAGTTGTTCAGGTGAGGGTTGGTCTGTATTAGGGGTGTTTCAGGTCACAATTACGGTTTATTCTTACTATTATAAACAGGGTGGTGAAGGAGATGAAAGGTCTTGGAGTGAAGAGCAGGTATGAGGTCTATTGGGATGCCCGGAGGCGAGTCAGTTGTTTGTTGATGACATGGCGCTGGTGGCAGAAGCAAGGGAGAAACTGCAGAAGCTGGTGCCTAACTTTGGAAGGGAGTGTGTGATAGGAGAAAGTTGAAAGTAAATGTGAATAAAAGCAAGGTTATTAGATTCAGAGTGAAGAGGGACAGGTTATTTGGAATGCATCTGAATGGACAGAACTTAGAGGAAGAAGAGTGTTATAGATGACAGAGGATGGATCCACGAAAGATGAAGTGATCCATAAGGTGAGAACGGGAGTTATGGTACTGAGTGCGCTGAGGAATGTATGGAAAGAGACGTCACTGTCCGTGAGGGCAAAGATGGGTATGTTTGATGATACAGCAATATAGACATGAATCATGGGCCTTAGAAGAGAAAAATACAGAGGCGGGTGGATGTGTTGAAACTGTAATGCTTGAGGACAATGTTTGGTGTTAGGAGTGTTCACAGTGTAAAAAATGATGAGAATAAGAGAGAGGTGTGGTGGTAAGGAGCGTATGGTTGAGGGAGGTAAAGGTGTGCTGAGTTGGTTTGGACTTATGGAGAGGATAAGAGAAGAGAGCGAAATGGAGATGGAAAGATGGGGTGAAATGTACTTTAAGCGATAGAGGCCTAAACATACAGGAAGGTGTGAGGCATATACGGGACAGAGCGAACTGGGACGATGTGGTATCTAAAAAGGTGACGTGCTGACAGTGTGCTGAACCAGGGCATATGAAGCGGCCAATGGAAACCATGGGAAGGTCTGTGGGGCTTGCCTATGGATAAGCGGCTCTGGTTTTGGCGCATTATACATGACAAATATGGAGTGGACGTGAGCAAATGAGGCCTTTCCTTGTTTCTTGCACTTCCTCGGTAAGCGGGAAACGGCGAACAATATATATATATATATATATATATATATATATATATATATATATATATATATATATATATATACATATATATATATATATATATATATATATATATATATATATATATATATATATATATCTTCTTTTCTTTCTTTTAAACTATTCGCCATTTCCCGCGTTAACGAGGTAGCGCTAAGAACAGAGGACTGGGCCTTTTTTGGAATATCCTCACCTGGCCCCCTCTGTTCCTTCTTTTGGAAAATTAAAAAAAAAAACGAGAGGGGAGGATTAATATATATATATATATATATATATATATATATATATATATATATATATATATATATATATATATATATATATATATTCCCAAGTGCACTTTCGTTTAGAGTATGCCAGTTTGTCAAAACCAGTGGATCTTACTAGCCCTAAAAGCTTTATAAGAGCTATCAATTATTTAGAAAAAAATAAAGATATTCATATTACTAAAGCAGATAAGGCTAACACAGTTGTGATTATGGACAAAAGTAATTATGTATCTAAGATGAATAACCTTTTAAGTAATGACACAACATACTTTAAGCTCAGTAAGAATCCCCTAGAAGCATTTCATTCTCATAATGATAAAGAACTGAAGTTGCTGCTGAAAGATCAGGGCTCTCGAATCAAAACCTTGACATCTTTGTCCCCTTCACTGCCATACATATATATGGACTTATCAACACACACAAACCAAATTTTCCAGGAAGACCCATAGTGAGTCCAGTGGGTTCCAACACATATAATCTGTCAAAGTGGTTAGTTTCTTTATCAAGCCCTTCAGTGGGTAAGATATCAAATTCTAATATCATGAACAGTGTAGATTTAGATAACAAGCTTATTGATACCAGTGTTGATTTTTATTCTAAACTGGTTAGCTTTGATGTTTCATCTCTGTTCACAAAAGTTCCAGTTGATGAACTCAGAATACATAGTTGAAGTCTTGGGCAATGTTCATTAACCTGTTTCAAAGTCTGTTTTTATTGAATTGATAAAACTGTGTAAAAAGACTGTGTATTTCAGTTCAATGAAGGATATTATGCTCAGAAATTTGGTATGGCAATGGGTAACCCTCTTTCACCTTATCAAGTAATCTTTACGTGGAATTCTTTGAAACAAAGTTACTAAAGGACATCTTATAACCTCTAATGCAATTTGCTTTAGGTATGTAGATGACATTCTTTGAATTGGCAAACAATTGAAAATTTACAAACTTTTTCTCGTCACTCACTTCCATCAATTTAACTGTGGAAATTGAAAATAACGGTATGTTACCATTTTTAGATTGCATGATCCATAGGGATGGAAACATGTTTAAGTTTAGCATGCACAGAAAACCTACTAATGTATGCTCATATATCCATTTTTACTCAGCTCAACATGACAGAGTTAAATCATCATCATTCAAGTCTATATTCCTTAGGGCATTGCGTGAATGCAGTCCAGAGTTTATTGATAAAGAGTTTGGATCCAAGTTAAAGCATCCTAGATCTTTCGTTTATTAATCTTTTAAGTTGGCAAAGAAATGACTTTATAGAGTTAAACTCAAACCTCCCCTTGACACCAAGAATCTTAAAGTTCTCCCTTTTAGTAATGATTTTACTTTACTTCCCATGTCGCTTAAATCCTTTAACGTAAATGTTGCCATCAGCAACAACAAATCTAAAAATAGTATTCTAATCAGGAACTCACCAAAAAGTTCCACAGGCTGCGTTTATAGAGCACCATGTAAAAACTGTGATAAGTTTGATGTTGGGCAAACTGGTAAAGATCTTTCTGTTAGACTTATGCAACATAAATATAGTATAAGAACAGGACAACAATCAAATGCCTTGTTTATTCATGTTAGAAATTATCATCATTGTACTGACTGGAGTAATGCCATCTCAGTTGTTAACTCTAACTCTATTACCACGAGAAATATCATTGAATCTTCTATCATCAAACACACAAAGAATTGTAACAATTGATATTAGTGAGGAATCTTGTAGCTTTAATCACCAACCCTCAGAAAGGTTCGATACAGCTAAATATAATAGATTCATCTAATAACTAGATCATTAAAACATCAGTGGCAATGATAAGTGAATACGCACATTAATCAAGTGACTGAATGGAACACATCTCCATAAATGGTACTTCTTCTGCCACACGACCGATAGAAAGAAGTGTGTGTGTGTGTGTGTGTGTGTGTGTGTGTGTGTGTGTGTGTGTCAGGGTTTTATTCTGGTTCCCTTCCTATTCCTGTTAGACGTCGATGACTTAACTAGCATATCCAACTCACTCACACCGATATTATTCACAGGTGTGACACCATACATACTTTCTTTTTCACAGCCCTCCAGTCCAGCCACCCTTAATATCACCGGAAATGAACAATAAAAAAAAAAACGGATAAACGGGTAACTGACACCAAACAGATGCATACGTATTACCCATTTTGAAATCGTTGGAAAAAATTGTGGAAATGGAACTGGTAGATGAAATTGTTAACAGAAAACATGAGGGCAAAGTTGCCACAATTAGCACAGACAATAAACTTAGATTCGAGTCCCATGTGGCGTATTTTACGGCAAAATAAAGTGTCTAACTCTGCTGAGGATATGTCAAAGACACAATTCTGTGTCCCACAGTACAGCAGGTGTATCACTCCCGGGCTCTGTGTCTGCTCCCTAGTAAAGAATTCAGCCTCTCCTTGTGCAAATGACACAAGCTGTTAGGAAGGTAATTGGATCTCGTTACGGAGACCACACAGCTCCACAGTTTAACTCACTAAACCTCTGAAATATTAATGACGACACAAACTGCTTCTGTAGCATCGGCAGGTACAAAACTGTCTCTTATGATCATAGTTGCTTTTGTCATAACCACTGCTGTAGGAATGTCACCATCTGTGTTCTGTGACGAACTAAACACAATGAGCTTCCTTGGTGCAGTGGTTAACGTCACTGATTAAGAATCGCATGGGCCCGGGTTCGAAACTTGGCGCACAACTAAACTACGGGGGCTGATCATACCATATTCAGACTGCATGATCCATAGGCAAGGAAACAAGTTTAAGTTTAGCATATACAGAAAACCTATCAATGTATGCTCATATATCCATTATTACTCATCTCAACATGACAGAGTTAAATTATCATTTCAATCTATGTTCCTTTTGGCATTACGTACTTCCAGTCCAGAGTATAATGATGATGAGTTTGAGAAGATATATTCTATTGGATCTAAGTTAAAGTACCCTAGATCTTTCATTGATAAACCCATAAGTTAGCATAGAAATCATTCTATAGAGTTAAGCCCAAACCTCCCATTGACACCAAGAATCTTTTAGTTCCCCCTTTTAATAATAATCTTACTTTACTTCTCATGTTTCTTAGACCCTTTAATGTAAATGTTGTCTTCAGCAACAATAATACTATAAAGAATATCTTAATCGGGAATTCACCAGAAGATTCTCCTGGGTGCATCTATAAAGTGACATGTAGAAATTGTGATAAGTTTTATGTTGGGCAGACCGGTAAGGATCTTTCTGTTAGACTTAAGCAACATAGATATAGTATAAGAACGGGACAAGAATCAAATGCCTTGTTTAATCACGTTAAAAACTATGATCATTGCACTGACTGGAGTAATGCCATCTCAGTTATCAACTCTAACTATTACCACGAGAAATCTCATTGAATCTTCTATCATTAAATACACAAAGAATCATAATCTTAATATTAGTGATGGTCTATACAAATCAGATAACTTTATTGTTGATAAAATTTGTAAAATGATAAGTTTATGATACGCTCGTTGTCTGTCTTGGACAGTCGTATGTTTACCAAATGTCGTCCTAGCTACGTCTCTTCGTTGTATATCAACTGCCTGTTATACTTCTCTCTTGTATCTCCCCTGATGATGTGATTATTACACGAAAGTGCACTTGGGAACTCATCGTGTTTCATTTTCCTCATGGACTCTTAGGAATATACTTGATCACGCGCAAAATTGTGATCCTTTCCAATATATATGTGTGTGTGTGTGTGTGTGTGTGTGTGTGTGTGTGTGTATGTGTGTGTGTGTGTGTGTGTGTGTGTGTGTGTGTGTGTGTGTGTGTGTATGTGTGTGTCTAATGATGTGCAGCTACTGCAAGATCTTGGTGATATAAACATGGCGATGAGACATTCCTGTATCATTCGTCTCAGGATCAATACTTAGGAACAGTACAGATTATTCAGGACACAACACAAAAACTGACCAAGACCTCTCCTCTAAGCTATGAATTATAGTATATCTAATATTTGTTGCATTTAGCGGCCAGGGGAGATCATTAGGCAAATATGTTGAATCGTTCTCATATTAAGAGCCTTGCCTGTTAAACCATTTTACAATATACGATGATTTTACCTTTACCAGATTTTTTCCTTTTAATATTTCTAATGCTAACCACTACACTATGACCAATTTTCATATCATCAGATTTTTTTACCTACATACCATTAAAGAAAATATTGTTTTAAACTCATTGTTCAGTATTAACACTCATGTGAATGGCTGAGATAGAATATTATTCAAAGGGTTTAAAAAAGAGACATAATATGAAGAAGTAGCAAGAGACTTAATATGGAATCGCAAAATGGGGGATTAGAAGCAGTGCTGGCATATGCGTGAGAACCTTGTGGCATGCGGAAAGTGAGAGGTGGGCAGGTGAGATATAGTGAGTGATGGGATTACGAAGTAAAGTTGCTACTGAGAGAGCAAAGAGAGGTGTGTGGGAAGTGCTTACAGGGAAGGAGCTTGAGTAACTGGGAGATGTACAAGAGAAAGCGGAAGGCGCAGGACCTGAAAAGAAGGGTTAATACGAGTTTTGGTGAGTGAGTATTAGTAAACTTCAGGGAGAAAAACTTCAGTGCGAGAAAAAGGAGAGAACATATGGAAAATTCGGTGTAGATGGGCAATGTGGAAGTGGTAACAGGTAATGATAAGGGGAGGAAGAGATGGAGTGAGTATTTTGAAGGATAGTAGAATGTGTTTGGGGGATAAGGTATAGATAAAGTATGTTTGGGTCGGGGAGGTATGCGAAGTGAGAGAGGCATGGCAAATGGTTTGGTAAGAAAGTGCTGCAGACCCTACGTAACAATGAATGTGGCAAGGTGGTTGAATGGATGGTGTCGCAGTTGTATCTCTGAAGAAAGAAGGTGACTGTGTTGCTGATTGGTTGGTTAGGATTTTCAGTGAATGCATGGATCATGGTGAGGTATGTGAAGATTAACGGAATAAATGTATAGGGTCATGCATAAAGGCAAAGGGGACACAGATGAATGCTCTAATCACATTGATATTAGTTTGCTGAGCGTATATGGTTGGTTGAGAGGGTGGTGGCACGCACATATCAGGTATGGGAGGAATAATACAAAGAAAGTGAAGGTCAGGTGTTTGCCTTAGGAATACTTAGAGAAACATGAGGGATTTGTATGTGGCATTTATGGAGCTGAAAAAAGCATTTGATAGGGTTGACAGAGATACTTTGTGAAAGGTGTTGCGAATATATAGTGCAAGTGGAGAGCTGTCAGGAGTGAGGAATTTTTATCAAGAGAGTAAAACGTGTGTGAAAGTGGGTAGAGAAGAGTGTGAGTGGTTGTTCTATCTGAAGGTGGGTCTGTGACGAGGTTGTGTGATGTTACTATAGCTGTTTGAATTGTTTATAGATAGTCTAGTGAGGGGAGCTGCATGCAATGGTCTTGGAAAGAGAGGAAGGTATGCAGTCCTTACGGGGTGAGGGGACTTGATGACATGTTACTGGCGCCAGATTCAAATAGGAAACAGCAAGAGTTGGTAACTGTGTTTGGGGGAGTGTTTGAAAGGAGAAGGCTGAGCGTAAATATAAATAAAGGTTATGAGTTTTAGCAGTGCAGAGAAGACAGGTTAGTAGGGCTGTGAATATAAATAGAGAACTGGAAGGAAGCAGGGTATTTTAGGTATATGGGGTTGGACGTGACAGCAGAAGGAACCATGAAAGAGGAGGTGAGTCAGAGTTGGAAGGTGAATGGGGGAAGGTTTTGGGAGCATTGAGGTAATGTGTGGAAACAGAGGTCATTATCTAGGACGGCGAAAATGGGTATTTTTGAAGGTATAGTAGTCCCAGCGATATTGTATGATTGCGAGACAGTAGGCTATAGACAAGAATGTACAGAGAGGGTGGTCGTGTTGGAGACGAAACGTTTGAGAATACCTACTGGTTAGTGTGAGTATGGCTGTTCGAGTAATTGATGAGGGAGGTGTGGTAATGAAAAAGAGTATGGTTGAGGAGAGCTGAAGCAGGGCGTACTGAAACTACCTGGACTTGTAGAGAGCCTGAGTGAGATAAGGTAGAAAAAGAGGATATATGTGTTAGAAGTGGAGGAGACAAGGAGAATGGGGAGACTAAACTGAGATGGAAGGAGTGCGATGGGCCTGAACATGTAGGATAGTGAAAGGCGTGCACAGGATAGAATGAATTGGAGCGATGTGGTTTAAAGGGGGCTGACGTGCTGCCAATGGTCTGTAGGGCCTGATCGTGGATTACACCTGAAAGCTAGAGACGGGAAGTGAACGAATGACGCCCGTTCTTCAACGCGAGAAACGGCGAACAAGCACGAGAAAAGAAAGATATATACAAAGTTTGACTTTAATCTACGGTTAACCACGTATGGACGAACATGTGCAAAGCAATAACAACAGACATTCAGTCGTTCCAACACATCAGATGACGAAGATGAAAGCAATACAAGATATCCTCATTCTCAACTGTTAAACATTCAAATATGAAATTAAGAAATAATGAAAAAAAAAAAAAAGTCTTTCAGCTGGAGGACTAATAAAAGTTTTTCGGGTGGAAAATTCTAGAAAAAGTAGAATCTGCCGGAAGGCAGAAGAAAACGGGGAGGGAGGAGGGTAGGGGGGGGGGGGGGAGTTCGGCCGCCAGAGAGCCACACAACTTGCCAGGCCGCAGGCGCGCCTCCAGACCCCTGGCGGTGAACACGAGAAATTCCTCTCCGCCACCGAGAGCAACTCTCGAGGATTTCACCAAGTACAGAATCTGTGATAAGAGTCCCCCCCCCCCCCTCTCTCTCTCTCTCTCTCTCTCTCTCTCTCTCTCTCTCTCTCTCTCTCAGATAATTAAATCTAGAGTTACTTCAAGACCGAGGCGGTCTTTGCGGCGAGGACCAATTCCGAACACGTAAATACTGCAACGCTCGCGGGAAGGATTATGTTACAGAGCGTCCGTGTCTGCGATCCCAGATGACTTTCACGCCTCCAGAGTCGAAAAGTGAACGGGCTTATAAGAAGGTTACGGGCGACAAATATGAGAGGAATCCCTCTGGTCTAAGGTTAACAGTTTCTCCGTAATGCAAATATGTTTATTTAACCGAGGGAACCAAGAATATCGACCTTGATGCTGTTGGTCTGACAATGTAATTTTGGAAAACTAGTTTTGTGACACGAAAGCTGAGCCGCAAATGCAAATTAAAGACCTGAGAATATATCCTGCTGGGGTGGAAATAGAAACCACTGGTTTTAGGTTGTGATTCTGTTGACATACTTTGGTTGACACGATTTAGAAAGTTTCTGCGTCTTCAAAGTACCCAAGCTTGGTGTGGAAAGTTTCTGCGTTTCCAAAGTATTCAAGCTTAGCATGGAAGGTTTCTGGGCCTTCAAAGTATCCAAGCTTAGTGTGGAAAGTTTCAGCATCTTCGAAGTATCCAGTCCTATTGTGGAAAGTTTCCGGGTCTCTTGCAAAACACTGACAATTTTGGGAGAATTTTACGGTGATGAGGTGCGCTTGGACAGCACTGTTCTGAGAGTAAGGCGTAACGAAAGATAAGTTCTTCGACGTGTACTGGAAAGGTGCTTAGACTACAAGATATGATAAGAGGCTGCTGTGACCTCTCGAAGTAGGGAGGGGAACTACATCAAGATGATCTAGGAAGAGTACTAGAACCTCAAGGAGTTCTAGGAGAGTACTTACTCTCATGTATGAATGATGTGAGGTACAAAGGATTCGAAGTGAGCTTGGAGAATGATGCTGGTGATTCGAGGCGCCTGGGATAATACTGAGATCTAGAAAGTAGAATTATCACGTCTGTAAGTGGGTGAAGGAGGCTAATACATTAAAGTCAGCTAGAAACTTCCTTGGATGTCATGTGTCTAGAAAGTATGAAGACATAGGGATGTTTTTGGCACTGAGATGTGCTGGTAAAGTGTTACGATGTCGAGGTGTGTTGGATGAGTAGGAAGACGTTCAGATGAATTGGAAAGGTACCAAACCAGTAAGATGTGCATGAAAGGGTAAAGCTCTCGAAAATCATGAGAAAATTGAATCGTAAAGTTATGCTGGGATTGGATGACGATACTGCTTTGTGCTGTGTACTGGAAGAACGCTAGAAAGGTGAGTTATCCTCGGACGCAGTAAAATGTCAATGGGTGAAAGATGTTTTGAAATGTGTTGGGAGAGGGCGTCAAAGTGTCCTGAGGAAGTACAAGTTTGCATAAGTGAGTAGGGAAAGAACTGGGATGCTGACGTGTGCTGTAGATGCTATTACGAGAGGACGTCAGGATGCACAGGGAAGATAATGTTATCACTGAGCTTTGAAAAATAAAAGGTTATCGAGGGGTATTTGGGTATATGAGTGTTCTGAGACCTTGCCATGATATCCACGTGTACACAGAAGGTATTATGGACTCCAGGTGTGTAATGAGAGAACCAGGACGCTGAGAATTGCTGGCAATATGAGAGGACAAGGAGCTACTGGAGGAGGGTACTACAACGTTCAGACAATCTAGGTGAGCAGTAGAGCGTTGAAATGTAGCACAAAAGTAACAAGACCTCGAGGTGACTAAGGCTGGGTCCAGGACACTGAATCGAGTTAACGGGCTGTTAGATATGAATTGAGTTGTACTGGGAGGATAGGCAATGAAGTATACTTGAAAAGTAATAGAAATTCTAAATATGTTATAGGGGCATGAGGAGTTGATATGGACGAGGGGGCTATAAGGACGCTGAAGAGTGCTGGAAAGGTACGAAGGAGTTGAGGTGTGCTGCTATGGGAAGAGGATGGTGCGTGAAGTGCTGGAACGGTACTCGCATGTTGAGATATGGTGAGAGGGTACTGGAACTTCCAGGTTATGTTCACTGCGAGGGTACTGGGACATTGGCATGTTTTGTGTAGGAACTAGGACGTCGAGCTGAGCGACAAGGTCTTGGAGCAGAATGGCTGAGCAGGAACGGCTGTAGGACAACACGGACATTCTAAGACGTCCAGGCGGATAGGTCGCTGGAACGACGTGACCGTGCCAGGGCGTCCCTGCTATGCCTTAGCCGTCACCGAGACATTCCCCAAACACCATAATCAGGAGCAGGAGGCTCGTACGATGCTGACATTGGGGCGGAGTGTCTCGCGGTGCCGCAAGATCCCCGGGATGTTCCCCCTGTCCAGGGCGGTGGTACTGAGGAGTTGCCGGGATGCCAGGGCAGACCGGGAGGTTCTCTGGATGCCAAGCGGGCCAGCGACGAGTGAAGACCCATGTACCCGAGAATCTCAACTGTCACATCCCACAAATCCAGCCGATGCACTTCGCTCACCACAGTTCTCCACTGCCCCATGACGGAGGGGTGTGGGTTCTCCTGATGACCTGCTCTATACGTATGTCGGTCTGTACGTCTGTTACGCTCTTTGTCGCAATGTTTCCAACAATTTCTTTTTCTTTTTGTTTTCATGTTCCGAACTCTAGTCACTGAAGATCTCGTAACTGTCTTCACTACATTCTCACAAAAGAATAATAAAATAAACGCTTCTTCGTGTTTTGTGCTTTCGAGTCACTACCAATCTCACTTTCATTTTTGGCTCATTTTCTGTTCATAAGTTTCACTCACCGCTGCAATATACTCTACCCAGTTCCTTACCGATCATCTGCTACTGTGCGAAGCTGGATGTTCGCATCACTGTGTCTCTTATCCTGAATGAGTCTTTTTGTTGACTTTATTGTTCTTGTGATCGAACGTGCGAACATTTCAAGTGGTAAGTGATTTTTGGATTCATTTATCTGCGTGAGGGCGTCTTTTGATTTTACTGATGTGCTCACACTTACTGGTTAGAAAGTTTCGTTTGTTTGCAGAAGTATGGCGGTATGTGTGTAACCTTGTTTCTCGCAGGTATATGACACATGCCAGCAAAATAAGTCTTGGTGAGCAAACAACGAAGCTAACAATGCTTCGCTCACAGGAGCCTCACCCTAGCTGGGGAAATGGTTGAGTGTAGTGCAGTTATGACGGCGATGATGAGCTCGGCGATAGTCGACAGCGATAAATTGGCCATTTCCGACAGTGATGGCTCGAGGGAGGAGAAAGAGGAGGAGGAGGAGGAAGAAGAGCTGGAGGTACTACCGTAGGTACCGTGAGGGAGCACCGAGCCTGGCCCCTCCTGGAGGCTGCCTTGTGGTAGCTCTTGTGTCGACAGCACCTGTAGTCAAGGGTTCCATTGTGTATTCCACTGGTGGTAAAATCTACCACATTTCTCGTTTCTGAATCATTCTCTCCGACGTGACTGACGCGTAGTGTGTGGCGTTACGTTTCTCTCAGTGGTACTGACAGCCAATGGTACGATGGCTGAAGGTCTGGACGACTGTGGAATGATCTTAGTGCTGCAATTTTCAGGGAGATTATGAGGGATTTGTGTGACAGTACTGCATTGTTACGGTAGACTACGAGGTATGATGTAGGTAACAAGGCGGTATAGTCGAGGTATGCCAAGTGCTGTTGGTTGGTATCTGGCTTGTCCAGTCGTCCAATAAAGTTGTATGAGGCACATTTCCCTGCACGAAGGAAGAATACGACACGAGCCTTAAGGTAGAGCTTGCTGAGAACGCAGGAGGTGGTCTGTGGCTGTAGGGTGCTGGTCTTATGGACATGGAAACAGAGAACTGATGTTACCTACGTTGCCAGCTTAACAAGGCGAGCCATCTCCATTCAACAAGATGACCTTATGGGAGTTAACTTTGTAGCAACAATACCCATTCAGCTAACATCTTTTTAATGCTTCACAGAGGGTGAAAAGTTTGATATAGTTCAAATGTGTGGTGGTGATAGGGGCGAGGGGTTGCGACACATAAATCATGTATATGAATCGATACGATATGAGTAAGAACACAGGTAATGCTCATGTAGTAGATATAGAAAAAAAACACACAAGAAAACGTGAAAATGACGATAGGGGAAAGGCTAGTGCGTAGCACTAAACAGACACACACACACACACACACACACACACACACACACAGAGAGAGAGAGAGAGAGAGAGAGAGAGAGAGAGAGAGAGAGAGAGAGAGAGAGAGAGAGAGAGAGAGAGGGGGGGGGGGGCCACAAGAAGTGAACACAAGAGATGGTGCTGGCGGACCTGGTTAGGGACGAGGACACTGCTAGCGCCATTAGCAAATCAATGCCATTGTGTCGAGTCTGATGGTGGCACCCTCAGCGGCGTCTCTGCAGCTACCTTCGGTGACACTACTAAATCAAGGACTTGTACTTGGGTCCCCCAACTCCTAGAGCATCAGCCTTCTGGAAGCTCCAATCCAAAAAGGGCACAATCACGGCCACATGTCTCTCAGGACACACACCAACAACACCCATCTCTAGGGGCACTTATTTTTCAGGGGGCAACAACACGGGGGGGGGGGGGGGGTACCTTCGTCCACAAAGACCAGCGGAAAAAAAAACGTGGCTGAAAGGGCATCTCTCCGTCATAGGTTTACATCTGCCACACTTCTTCGTTATAGCAGAGGTACCTCGCTGTAGAAGCATCAGTAAGATCAGCTTCTTCCAACGGAAATATCTTGAACACTCGTCTCCAGGGTATCATGAAGAGCGTCACCCTGGACACATGTCTATAACAGAACCACACCGAGTAGCTACGTTCGAAGATTCTCCAAAACAATTCTATCACTTGAGACATTACTCTGAGGACTTATATGTAGTCATCAGAGGTTCACCTAACTCAAATGTCTCCTCTCAAGAACACAGCGAGCACCTACGAAGGAGCACCTGATTTTAGGTGGCACTACCAGAGACACTTATTTCTGAATGTACAAACGCCTTGGGGCATTAAAGGGGGCACCTTTCTAGAGGGTCGACAATAGGGGTACCTCCCTAAAAGCAAAAAAATAGGGGCCCCTTCCTAGAGGTTGACAATATGGGTACCTCTCTAGAAGGTCGACAATATGGACACCTTCCTGAAGGGTCGACAATAGGGGTACCTTCCTACAAGGTTGACAATAGAAGTACCTCCTTAGAGAGTTGGCAATAGGGGCACCTCCTTAGAGAGTTGGCAATAGCGGCACCTTCCTAGAGGGTTGGCAATAGAGGCACATCCCCAAAGGGTCAACCATAGGAGTGCCTACAGTATCTCAGAGGCGTCCGCCATCACTGGTGTCATCATGGGAACTTGCCTCTAGGGTTATTACCAGAGAGACCTAGGAATCCATCACCATTTACTCTTAGGACACTTACATCCAGCCACCCATAAAAAGTACTGTTACGAAGGTCCCGCTTGCTGTTACAAAGGTCTTGGTTGCCTTTCTTAACACCTAAAGAAAATTTCTTTCCATCTTGTCCTCTTCTCGTTTCGTTTTTCTGTCTCCTTTCAACTGACTTCAACTGTTATTAGTATTAATGGTGATGACTTTGCTTGGATGTTGTTGCTACTGCAACATGAACGCGTCCCGCCTCCTCCTCCCACACATATTTGCTTCCTCCTTCCTTTTCTTCCTCTTATAATGCTACCTCTGATCCCATCCTTTTCATTTAACAATATTACTTTCTTCTCTTTCTCGTTCTTCCTTTTATGTAAGCTGTTCTCTTCTCATGAACTCTGCCTGCTTTATTCCCCAGTATCAGGTCTTTGTCATCTCCTCTTCAAGCCTCTCTATATCCTCCAGTATTTTGCCTATTCCCCCCTGCTCTGTCCCCCACTCGCCGCCACTATGAGCAGTCCTCTCTCTTGTCCGACTATGCCACACATTTATTGCCCGTCCTTGTGGTCTTCCATAGCCTTATTTGTCTCTTAAAACAGTCTATCTTAAGTCTGTTTCACCCCCTTCTCTCTCTCTCTCTCTCTCTCTCTCTCTCTCTCTCTCTCTCTCTCTCTCTCTCTCTCTCTCTCTCCCTAGCACCGTATCATCTCTCCCTCTCCCATCTCCCCCTGCCAACTGGCCTCCAGCACACCCCCTCCGTCTCCCTGCCAATGGCCCGGCCTCCCTCCCGGCGGGTAGTGGAGCGTGGCCCACCACAATTTGTCACCGGCTGTCCTAGAGCTCTGATCGTCATTTGTCAACGGGACCCATCATCCCCTCTTCCCTTCACCCCTCCTCTTTCTCCTCCTCCTACTTATCCTCCTCCTCCCTCCTCCTCCCCTCCTCCTCCTTCTCCTCTTCCTCCTCCTCCCGGCGTCTCTCCCTCACTAAAATCCTCTCTCCATCTCCCAGTCGGAAGGGCAGGAGGCCTGTACGTTGGTAAGCGAGCAGACAGCTTGACTGATACCGTGATGGTCTCGGACAGATCGATTTGTACAGAAGCCGACGTGGTAAATCTATAGATGGACAGACCGACTTTGTAACCATAGCAAGATAAACAGACATATGCGACAGCCTATCATATATCATGTGTATATCCATTTTCATCTCTGTCTATGATTCACGCAAGGTCTCAGCCGGGGTTTGTAACCTGGGCGAAGCAGTCGGCCCACAGCCAACCCAGTTGTTCATCCTCTCCTCGGGGATGATCGATGAATAGGTGCCTGGTTGAGGTTGGTGTGTGTGTGTGTGTGTGTGTGTGTGTGTGTGTGTGTGTGTGTGTAAATAAGCATACGAGAAAAGACAACTTGAGATAGGGCAACACAATTCTCTACCCGTCATACACAAATGATAATAATACATAGTAAATTACAGACGCACAAGGTGGGACCCCACGAGTGTAGAACTCCATACTCTTGCTATAGAAATAAGTAATTAATTACACACACACACACACACACACACACACACACACACACACACACACACACACAGAAAAGGTACACATGCATATAAACATATATACATATGTTTTTTTATCTAACAATTAATCTCCATTTCCCGCGTTAGCGAGGTAGCGCCACGAGCAGTCACCCACTTCTGCAAATTCTCACTCGAATCATCAGCCACCATTGCTGTATCATTGGCGAATAGTAACTGACTCACTTCTCAGGCCCCCTCATCCTCAACAGACTACATACTTGTCCCTCTCTCCAAGCGTCTTGCATTTACTTCCCTCACCACCCCATCCATAAACAAATCATCCACTCCCGCTGACTGACCTTCAGTGGGAACCAATCACTCTCCTCTCTTCTTACTCTTACAAACGCCTTACACCCTTGATAAGAACTTCTCACTGCTAGCAACTTACCTCCCACACCATATATTCTTAATACCTTCCACAAAACATATTTATCCACCCTATCATATGCCTTCTCTAGATCCCTAAATACCATATACAAATCCATCTGTTTTTTTAAGTATTTCTCACACATTCTTCAGAGCAAACACCGGATCCACACGTCCTCTACCACTTCTAAAACCACAGTGTTTCTTCCGAATCTGATGCTCTGTACATGCCTTCACCCTCTCAATCAATACCCTCCCATATAATTTTCCAGGAATACTCAACAAACTTATACTTTTGTTTATCCCCGGCTTGAATGTAAGTTTGAATTAGGAGGACCTGGAGGATGTAGACTGTTTCAGGTACCTAGGAATGGACAAGGCAGCGGACGAAACTATGGGTGTGAGAATGAGTGATGGGGTCTGAAAGGGAGGGAGGCGAAGTCCCTGGATGCATTAAGGAGCGTGCAGAAGGAAAAAAGAAAGGGTGGACATACAGGAAATGAAATGTCTGAAGATCTTGTGCAAACTGACTGTGTTAGAGCAAGGTGCGGTAGCAGGCCCAGCCTGACAGAGAGAGAGCCACCTGGGCTGTGGTTGAAATGTTTGGTAATATGGAGAGGATGAGTGAAGAAAGATTGACTAGGAGGATCTACATGTCAGAAATTGAGGGAACATGGGTGACAGGGAGACCGAGATGGAGATGGAAGGATGTAATGATAGAAGCTTTGGGGTATCGGGGCCAGAACACTCAGAATTAATGGGATCGAGGTGGTTTATAAGGGCGACGCGCTGTCAGTGGGCTGAACAATAGCATATGAAGTTGGGTGCATAAAGTTTGAGAAAGTCAGTGGTGCTGGCTATGGATGGCAGGCGGCTCAGGCTTCAATACATCATACATGACAGATAGAGATCGACTGTATGAAAAGGAAGCCGTTTTCTGTTTCTACAACCTCGGTAAAGCAAGATAAGCAAAATATATATATATATATATATATATATATATATATATATATATATATATATATATATATATATATATATAGATAGATAGATAGATAGATAGACAGATAGATATCATGAGTATATATTGTACATAATTACCTTAAAGCGTTCTCATCTTGACTGGTTGGCTAGTGGTTTGGGATATAGGCCTATCAGCAGCCAGGGTCATTAAGGCTGTCAGCATTAAGCTACTACATCCGCCAACCGGATTATCTCGACCATCTTCTTCAGGTGTTGAGGACAGTTCTACGACCAAATACACCATCACTACGTACGTGGCCCATTCCTCGTATTCTTACATGTTCCATACCACACTTTTGAAAATGTTCCCCGTTGTTTGTTTAGACTATAACCCGTTGGGTTATAGTCTTTCCTTCACCCTGTAATGCACAGAGATTACCTTTAATCTTCCCAATGTACATACAGAGAGAGAGAGAGAACTTAATCTTTATGCTTTCCGGCTATTGTCCGTTTCCATTATTTTCTCATACTTTTAAATTCCCCGCATCGTAATTCTGATCTACCTCTTCCTTGATGGCTTCAAGTTCACCTCATTTTCTGACCCCTTGCTCGGGCCCTCCACCACGTGAGGTGAACACCAAGTAACATTTTCTTTCTCCGCACACTATACTTTGTAATGACATAATGAAACCAGCAACCAGCAGCAGCAGCCGCTTGTGGTGTGCGTTAGCGCAGATATAACCGTACGGCACGTTCAGGCTGGCCGGATTCGGATGACATAAATCCCCCCTCCTCCCCGAGATCCGTAATGTATAAACCCTTTTTATCCGTAATGTAGTGCAGGATGCGCTAAGTACCATCAATATCTATCACCATCTATCAGTGTGCTGCGCGCGCACTTAAGAGACTTGTCAAGTTTGGCGCCGTTATTGTTTCCCGCGCTGCGTGTTGGCGCGCTCCCCCACTGACGCCACTTCCGGCCCGCCATGTTGATTGCTCGGTCACGTGACCTATCACGAGGGTGCAGGATGAATGAGCGCGGGAAAAGGGAGACGATCTTCCGATATTCTCCTACTCCGAGCGTTGGTTCCTCGCAGCATCACTGCCTGAGTAAAGAGCAAAGCTGTACGCTATAACTGCAGGCATTGAACGGAGGGAACCTAGTATGGTGTGGGTGGATTTGTGCGCAAAAGAAGTGTTTGGATCAGGCAAGCCTTCCTGGTAATGGCGTGGGGGAACTAGTGAGGAAGATGTTTATATTCTGCTTCTGGTAGAGAGAGAGAGAGAGAGAGGGGGAAGGGAAAGGAAAGGGAAGGGGAGGAGGAAGAGGAGTAGGATGGGAAGACCGCTCAGTGGGAACGGAAGCGACTCTGTGGGGAGCCGGGAAGGCCCCACTCGGGGAGTCAGGAAGGTGCTGCACAGGGAGTCGGTCCTGCTGCTCGTAACTGTTGCTCAGGTGCTGCACACAGGTAGTCGTGCAGCTCAACCAGTGAGGTGTTGGCTGCACGGAGTGGACATGTTACACAGTCGGTATAGTGCTAAATAAGGAGTCAAGCAGATGAAACACACAGGGGTACGGAAGCTAACAATGTTACGTAATGGAGAGTAATTTTTCTCCTTAAACGACTTCTTGCGGAACGACGAGGTCTCTCGTTTTCTATACATGGCGTTTCAGTGAACACTCACTGTCTCGTGACATGGAATGTCAAGTGATCTCATCACCAAGCATTATACCGTGTTGATGACCACTCACTGTTAAGATGTGTGATGCCTGATAGAATAATCACCGCAGGCGTTCGTATTGTGTCGATGAATGACGTATGTTTAACTACAGTCGTCTGATCTTACGATGCACCGGTGCGTCCACGACGGGTCATTATATAACCCCATGTGTGATCCACTGAGGAAGGAAAACCATATTTACGTCTAGCATGTAGACAAGAGGTACATCACCATGCAGTCCTTCACGAAGTTCTCCTCCCAGCGGTGTAACCCATTCCTTTGCCTACGGGTCATATGACACCTGCTGATGCTCCGTCCTCACTACAGTCCTGATCGTAAATGAAAACACACTGAGCGTCCTCGACGTAGGAGCATCAATAGTCTCCCAGCTTTCTTGAGGTCTTGAGAATCACGATAAGCTAGAGACATCTGAAGCCTACTCGATCATTAAAGTTTCTAGTGTACGTAACAAAATATAGTTTCAACACCGCATTAAAATCCCGACGGCACTGTATGGCTGCGAGTCTTTGGCCTTGAATGCAGTAGAATGGAAGATGTGGACGTGTTAGAAATTAAATACTTAAGGACAATCTGTGGTGCGAGGCGAGTAGGTCGAGTAAGGAATGACAATGCAAGGAAGAGGTGTGGTAGACAGCTGACGAGGTTTTGCTGATATGGTTCGGACATATGGAGAGGAGGAGCGAAGATGGACAGACTGGGACGATCACGCGTCAAAAGCCGAAGGAGGAAGGGAAACACCGAGAGGATGGAAAGATGGAGTGAAAGAGGCTTTGGGACACTGGAGCCTGGACAATTAGTAGGGGATGAAGCGTGCATAGAATAGAATATATATATATATATATATATATATATATATATATATATATATATATATATATATATATATATATACTTTCCTTGCGCCACTCTATTTGCGGACTACCCCAGCTATGATCGAGAAGAAAACTTCTTTCACTTATCAGAATTCGTCGAAACTCTGTTCTGATATCTGACGAAGGTTTTTTTTTTTTCAGACTTCTTTGGAAAATCTGACAAAAACCAGTGGAAGATGCCAGGAACATATCCGCATCCGAGTCTTACTTCAGTAATATTCCGGGTCGATAACTGTAACTGGAAGTCTCTCTCTCTCTCTCTCTCTCTCTCTCTCTCTCTCTCTCTCTCTCTCTCTCTCTCTCTCTCTCTCTCTCTCTCTTCATAAGTTGTGTAACATCGTTTCTCACGTTTGCATTATCGGTCATTCTTACTGGCAACTTACCAAAGTTTTCAGTGTATTACATTGCTTTGCTCCTTCGATTTACTTTGTAATTCTAATGAAAATGATAATCATAATCATGTGACAGACATGATCCCATTCTACAGTCCAGAAGAAATAGGAAAGAAACAGAAAGAAAGAAAGAAAGAAAGGTAGAAGATATGAAAAATTGTAAGTGCAATTGCTTTCCCCAACTTCCGTTACCAGTTATAGTTATAATACTTTGTATTCTATATACTTCAATGTTTCACTTTACTTTTACGTATGATTTTTTGGATATCATGCCTCCCAGTTGAGCAATGAATATTACATGAACTGCACATAAACAAAAACAAAAATCAATGCTAAAAATGGATCTGCTGAAGATTTGTTTCCTTTACGTTTAACTTATTTTAAGTTGGGTTTGGTTAAGTTTGTACTCTAACCCAACCTAACCAAACTTTATCCAACCAATCGTAACCTAACGAAGGCTCGACAAATGTGGGGTGAATGAGGTCGAACCCTCATCTGATCTCGATC
>NC_092226.1:23442001-23474501 GCF_036320965.1 Panulirus ornatus
TCTGTAATTTGAGCACTCACCTTTGTCCCCTTTGTCTTTGTACAATGGCACTATGCAAGCATTTCGCCAATCCTCAGGCACCTCACCATGAATCATACATACATTAAATAACCTTACCAACCAGTCAACAATACAGTCACCCCCTTTTTTAATAAATTCCACTGCAATACCATCCAAACCTGCTGCCTTGCCGGCTTTCATCTTCCGCAAAGCTTTTACCACCTCTTCTCTGTTTACCAAATCATGTTCCCTAACCCTCTCACTTTGCACACCACCTTCGCCCAAAACACCCTATATCTGCCACTCTATCATCAAACACATTCAACAAACCTTCAAAATACTCACTCCATCTCCTTCTCACATCACCACTACTTATTATCACCTCCCCATTCGCCCCTTCACTGAAGTTCCTATTTGTTCCCTTGTTTTACGCACTTGATTTACTTCCCTCCAAAACATCTTTTTATTTTCCCTAAAATTTAATGATACTCTCTCACCCCAACTCTCATTTGCCCTCTTTTTCACCTCTTGCACCTTTCTCTTGACCTCCTGCCTCTTTCTTTTATACATCTCCCACTCATTTGAATTATTTCCCTGCAAAAACGTCCAAATGCCTCTCTCTTCTCTTTCACTAATAATCTTACTTCTTCATCCCACCACTCACTATCCTTTCTAATCTGATATATGTATATATATATATATATATATATATATATATATATATATATATATATATATATATATATATATATTATCCCTGGGGATAGGGGAGAAGGAATACTTCCCACGTATTCTCTGCGCGTCGGAGAAGGCGACTTATAGGGGTGTGAGCGTGGGCCTGGAAATCCTTCCCTCCTCCTTTTAATTTTCCAAAAGCAGGAACAGAGAAGGGTGCTAAGTGAAGATTTTCTAAGGCTCAATTATCTGTTCTTGACGGTACCGCGCTAACACGGGAAATGGCGAATATGTATGAAAGAAATATATGTATGTATATGGGGGAGGAATGCATGAGGGGTAAAATGAATATATTGGATGGAGGGTGGGCCAGCATGGAGGGTGAGGAGGGTGGGCCAGCCTGTTGGATGAGGAGGGTGGACTGGCCTGGTGGGTGGGGGTGGGTAGATGGGCCGGCCTGATGGGTTATAGGAGGGATAGGCCAGTCTGGTGGGTGAGGAGGGGTGGGCCGACATAGTGGGTGAAGAAGGTGGGCCGGTCTGATGGATTATAGGATGGATAGGCCGGCCTGGTGGATGAGGAGGGGTGGGCTGAGCCTGATGGGTTATAGGAGGGATAGGCCGACCTGGTGGGTGAGGAGGGGTGGGTTGACCTGGTGGGTGAGGAGGGTAGGCCGGCCTAATGGATGAGGAGGGCTGGGCTAGCCTGGTGGGTGAGGAGGGGTGGGTTGACCTGGTGGGTGAGGAGGGTAGGCCGGCCTAATGGATGAGGAGGGCTGGGCTAGCCTGGTGGGTGAGGAGGGGCGGGCCGGCCTGGTGGGTGAGGAGGGGTGGGCCCGGCGGGTCAGGCCATAACACTACCTCCAGACGGGAAACTCCAATATATTTCCCGGCGGGCGGCGCGGAAGCCGGGCCGGGCCGAACTGGGGACATTATGGCAGCTCCGCGGAAATGGTGCGCAGCTCTCCGGTGCCGGGCACGGAGTCAGTATCGACGGCCGCGTGTTTTACGGCGTGTCTATTATGTGTCAGGAGGCACACGGATTTTACGCCGAGGGGAGCTGTCGGGGGTGTGGCGTAGGGTAGTTTGTCATGTGATGGACCCCTGCTGCCTGTCTCTGGTGCTGCTGGTGAAAGTGGGAGGGAGAGAGGGAGGCTGGTGAGAGGGGGAGAGCAAGTGCAAGGTCTAGTGAGGAAGGGGAGAGGGAAGGTGGGGGTTGGGGATAGACCATGGGGGGATGATGGGGTGGAACTTAGTTTAGATCTGTAAGGCGTCGTGGTATGAGGAAGGTGCTGAACGCATATCTTGGGGGTGGTTCCTCCTCTGGCTCTCCTTCATATAAAGTGGATTCAAAAGCCTTCTGTCTCTATCGCCTCCCTCCAACCTTCCCTCTCCTCCCACCTTGCTGTTCCCTCCCTCTCTCCATTCTATAAGTATCATTCCGGCCATTGTTCTTGTCAGTCGACTGAAAGTGTCCCGGTAATGAAAACGCGAAAGGCTGGTTATTCCCATAGTTTTTCTCTACCGCGGCCAACCACATGATGATTGACCGTTATCTTACTGCATTTTTTCCTTGTACAACGGAGCTGCAGTGGAATGCCATTCTATCGTTTGTCTTTCACTCTTCCTATAACCATTCCATTTTGAAACATCTAAAATGCTCACGTCAATTCCCATTATATTTCTTTCTTTTTTTGTTATTATCAATTTTTTCATTACAAACTAACATGGCTTCGACTGAGGCATACGCTTTCTCTCGTTATGTCGGCTACAACCAAGAAAAGAAAAGAAAAAAAGAGAAGAGGAAGACTGAGGCTTAACTCGGGCCTGTGAACCATCTCTGGAAGTTGTAATTTTGTAAGTCTTCAGTGCAAAACGCAAATTTTTACGTATATTTGTTATCAAGTCTCACTCGTTTCCAACTATCACACTCCACAACACAACACAACGGCAGTAAGGTAAAACATGCTCGTCATAACCCATGTCCTTTTGTCTACCCTGGACAACCCTCCACAAAAAAAGCATCACAAAAGCGGTTGTCGCTCTGAGTTGTTTCATATCTGCAGGGGTATTATTCGTCCCAGCGTGGAACACTCTTCGCTTATCTAGGGCGCCTCTTCTTTCAATTCTCTTTTTACTGCAGTGAAATCAAAAGCTTTCAACCTTATCAACTCTCGTCACCTCTCTCTTCAATCATCTTCTTCCACCTGTCCTGATGTCATTTCCATTTCTGTTTTGCAGTTACTCTTTTGGCCACAGCTCTCGTGAGCTGTCTACGTTGACCCAAAAGCTCGTAAGACGTGGACCCGCAGCACGCAATTGGCAGCTGCTTCCTTTATTTTCTGTGTGGAGAACAGCCACACGAGGATTGGCCGTTATGATGCCATCTTCTTTCCTTGTAGGGCGAAGCGTAGGAATTCCCTCCCTTTTTTCGCGTTTTCCCTTTTTTTCGCATTTGCCTCTTCCCATCACCTTTCCACTTGTAAGACACAGGTTTGAAATACCCGAGGAGTTCATATCAATCTCCCTTCCTTATAAATTTATCAAATTTTTCGTTTTCCTCCGACGTGGCTTCGACTAGATCATACTTTTTGCCCGTATCACGTGGGACACTGTAAGAAGACAACGGGAAGAGGAAATGAGAAAGGAAGAGGAGGATGGGTACAGAGAGAGAGAGAGAGAGAGAGAGAGAGAGAGAGAGAGAGAGAGAGAGAGAGAGAGAGAGAGAGAGAGAGAGAGAGAGAGAGAGAGAGACTATAGGTAGATGAGAGGAACAGGAAGAAAGATGGGGTGGCATATAAAAGAAAAGTGAGGGAATAAAATATGGGTTGGGAACAGAACATGTCAAAAATGGAAAGACAAGATGAGGGCGATGTAGTGGAGAAGATATGGGTGTGTGTGGGTGGAAAAACTCCATAAGATACGTAAATGTGAGAAGGAGAGAGAAAGGAAGATGAAGATATCATGGACACGGAGAAGTGATACAAAGTAGAGGACTGGTGAGAGAGAATGCATGAAGAAAGAGGGAGAAAGGTGCATGGGAAAGAGAGAGAAGGAGGAAAATGGAAGAAGAGGGAAAGAAGAGAGAGAAAAATGGAAAAAAGAGGGAGGGAAGAGAGATGAAAATGGAAGAAGAGGGAGGGAAAGTAGATGCAGAGACGTATGAGATGGAGTGAGTGAGAGAGAGGAGATAATAGCTCAACAAGACCTTCACAACATAATGCCAGAAACAGTGAGTAATCTTAGCTCAAGGATCTCGAGCTGAGACGATGCTCACTACCGCGTTCTCTTATGAAGTGTCCCGTAATGGGATATTCGATATTCATTCCCCCTCGCCCAGAATACACGGCCGATATAAATCTTGTCAATATGCCTCCGCTGGCTCGCACGATGATGACTCTCTCTCTCTCTCTCTCTCTCTCTCTCTCTCTCTCTCTCTCTCTCTCTCTCTCTCTCTCTCTCTCTCTCTATGAAATCAAATCTTTCTTTCTGTCACCTTTCGCTGTTAGTCTTCAAGCGAAGGCTTATACTGTCATACAAGCCAGTTTTGCACAGCTCGAGTATTACGGTGACACGCACCTCCTTGTGTCCATAACTTCCCACAACACAACATTTCTGTCTCTCGTTCTGCCTCAGATCCGTCCGTCCGTCTCTCATGTCTACAAGTGTCTTGCCATCGAAGGCTCCCAACACTTGGGGAAAAGGAGTTTGCTGGGTGACTGAAGAAGGTTACTGAGTGCTGTCTGCTCCCGACCTGACATGACTCTGAAGGTTAACCCACTTCAGACTGTAAATCAGTACTGTAGTTGGGGGAAATATGGTACACTGGGAATGTAGTGTACGAAATCCTCATTTTCCCCACGTCCTACAGGAAGGGTAGGAGTGGACGACAAGACCCGCGTATCTTGCGGCAAAATCAAAGCAAATCATGAAAGCTGCGGTGGATCAGAAATGTGGTGGATGAAGAATGTGGGAAGATGTGGTTAGCTGTATGACGGTCGCTGTCAGATGTGGCGCAAGGGAACACGTCTCACAGAATAAATGTGGGAGGAAGGTAAAGTGCAGGATGGAGGACTGTGGTAGCTGGCGAGTATGATGTGGTCAATGAATGAATGGGGGAAAAAACGATAGTTACTAAATGTGAACAACTCTGGCAGGTGGTGAAGGACGGTAGACAGAAAGTGGTACACAGCTGAGAATCTGCGTATGTAATCTACGGTATGTGAAAGGATGTGACAGACAGCCGAGTGTGGTATGTGGAGTAATGTGGTACGACGGCAACTGGTAAAGACTGAGGAATGTCAAATATAGAAAAATGACTGTGGAAAATGGACGAATACGCTGGAAGGAAGATTTCAGAGGATGAAGGAAATGGTAAGCAAGATTGCAGAGGGTGTTAGAAAATCAGGGTGGTCAACAAACGAATTTTGAAGAGAGAAGATTCAGGTACAAGGATGACAGAGGTGGAGTTGAGGAATGTAGGAAGTGGAAACATCCAGCGATGATCGCTCAACAACGAGGGTCCTGGGCTGAAGGTAATCCGTTCTCCTGAGGCCCCTGCCTCCCTCACGCTCCTCCGCTAACCTAAGGTGAGGGGCTGCCTCCTTCACGTTACTCCGTTAACAAGAGGCGGGGTACTGCCCTCCCACATGTTACTCCGTTAACTTGAGTTGAGGTGCTGCCTCCCTCACGTTACCCCGTTAACAAGGTGTTGAAGTGCTGCCTCCCTCACCAAACATAATGCCAATCAACCTCACTGTACCAAACTATCCTAACCCGAACGAAATTACCAATAACTCTTCATATCCTTCCAATGGACTTGAAAGAATCCTTCTCAGTGACACTGAAAGTGAGAGGTTGTACGCGTTACTTTGAATGGTGTACACTAAATTTGGCCTCTAGAAACATAAGAGCACAATTCTCTTCCGTGTTGCATACAGTCTGGTTAGATCATGAACCAATTCCTCGCAAGGCGGGAGCGGAACTAATCTCAAGGAAAGACAGGAAGCGGAAAACAGTAGATCAATAAAAGGGGATCCTATAAGGAAAAGAAAAGAAAACAGAGGAAAAAGGGACAAGAAAATGGGATGAGGGAGAGTGATGATCAGAAACATTATAAGAAAGATGAGATTACGGGGAAAAAGATCAAGATCGTGGAGAAAAAGATTATTCAATAGTGGAATAAAGAAACCGAAGTAAGATGGAAGTAGCGCACAAAAAAAAAGAATTACCACAGAAGGAAGATTGTTAGCTAAAGGAATCAAAAAGCACCAGGTGGATTCACCATACACTAACTGGATTCACCATGCAGCAGCTGGATCTATTGGCACCAGGTTATCAACACCCTCGCTCACGTCCACTCCCGAGTCAACATATAGAACCAGAGTGACGTAGAACGTTACATACACCTACAGCCACAGCGCTCAGGGAATCATCACATACACCTGCGGCCACACAGCTCAGGGAATCACCACATACACCTGCGGCCACACAGCTCAGGGAATCATCACATACACCTGCAGCCATACAGCTCAGGGAATCACCACATACACCTGCGGCCACACAGCTCAGGGAATCACCACATACACCTGCGGCCACACAGCTCAGGGAATCATCACATACACCTGCAGCCATACAGCTCAGGGAATCATCACATACACCTGCGGCCACACAGCTCAGGGAATCATCACATACACCTGCGGCCACACAGCTCAGGGAATCACCACATACACCTGCAGCCATACAGCTCAAGGAATCAACACATACACCTGCGGCCACACAGCTCAGGGAATCATCACATACACCTGCGGCCACACAGCTCAGGGAATCATCACATACACCTGCAGCCACACAGCTCAGGGAATCATCACATACACCTGCAGCCACACAGCTCAGGGAATCATCACATACACCTGCGGCCATACAGTTCAGGGAATCACCACATACATCCACGGCTACACTGCTCAGGGAATCACCACATACACCTGTAGCCGTACAGCTCAGGGAATCACCACATACACCTGTAGCCGTACAGCTCAGGGAATCACACATTTGCATCAATAAAAAGAAATATCTTCTTTTTTTGTCGATATTCCAACTCAGAAAAAGCCATACAATAAAAGGTAGAGACAGTTAGCTATGCACTGGTCAATACAAAGACCAACTTCGGCACAGTCCAGAGGGGAGGAAGGAGGCCCCCCCCCCATGTACCGCAGTAACTAACGCAAACTTTGCTCGCTCGTCATCAACATTTCACATATAACATTTTGGTCCCGGAGGCAGCACTCATCCGTGCTTCATATTTCATGGTAATCTGCTCAGCTCGTTACTCACTTATGAACGAGGGCGGGAAACGAGCCTCAGGTCCTCAGCATGTGTGTGTGTGTGAGAGAGAGAGAGAGAGAGAGAGAGAGAGAGAGAGAGAGAGAGAGAGAGAGAGAGAGAGAGAGAGAGAGAGAGAGAGCCGTGGTTATCACATAGCCCGACACGCGTGTACGGCATAATGAGATACCACACTGGTCTTCCATTTGAGTATTTCATCATTTTATTCTACTTCTGCGAAAAGTAACTGTATGTGACGCCCTTCCTCCGTTTTCTCTCGCACCAGACAAGTCCCACGCAGCCGTGATAGATGGGAATCCACAGGAGGCGCGTTAATCGCTAATCCCGACCCAAATGGCTACCTGGCCATTAGCAAATTATCGCCAATAGTTACCCCCCGACGGTTCCTTACTTCGAGCGATCGTCACCCAGGCGATCGGTGGTGAGGCAAGACAAACACCTCCTCCAGACGGGCGTAATGACACGCTTGGTGTCCATGAGGCTTGGTGGCGACCCCACCCCACCGCCTCACTGGTTCCCCTCCACACCATGGGAAGGAGTCAACCTTAGGCCAGGATTAAGTGCATTTTGTTCCCACGGGATTATCTTTAGACTGAGACAATTTGAGAATTCCGATGGTTCTTCTGTAAACGTTCCCAACTGCTCTTGAATAAACGTTTCTGATTGTTTCCAATGGTTCTCCATTAAATGTTTTGCAATGCTTATTCATCATATGAGTCCAATGCCTTTTCATTGAACGTTTCCATTTGCTCTTCTGTAAACGTTTCCAGCGATTATTCGGTAAATGTTTGCAATGGTTCTCCAGTAATCGTTTCCAACGGTTGTTCAGTAAGAGTTTCCAGTGGTTACAATAAACGTTTCCAATGATTCTTCATTAAACGTTTCCAATGGTTGTTTAGTTACCGTTTCACAGACATTTCATTGACAATGTTTACATTATGATAGTAATAACATGTGCCAATGGCTGTACAAGACATAACTAACTGTAACATAAACGGTGATGGGAGTGTACACAACAGTGATGGGAGTGTACACAGTAGTGATGGGCGTGCACATGACAGTGATGGGAGTGCACACAACAGTGATGGGAGTGTACACAACTGTGATGAGAGTGGACACAGCAGTAATGGGCGTGCACACATCTGTAATGCGAGTGCATACAGCCAACTGCTAGAAAAGAGTGGAAAGACTCCCTTTAAAAAGTTTTCCATAAACACAGACGCTCAGGGTGATAGTAAGAGCACCATGCAACAGACAAGATCACTTAAGCACCGTGCAGTACCCCTCAAGCATCATGCAACAAGCAGTGGCACGCAAGCACCATGCAACATGTGAGATAACTCAAGCACCATGCAAGAGGTAAGATCACTCAAGCACCGTGCACCATGAAATATCACCCAAGCTCCATGCACCATAAAGTAAATGGCATGAAAGTAAATAAAACGGCAGGCCCAGATAAGTTTTATCCGAGGACACTGAAAGAGGTGAATATTGAGACTGTTAAACTTTTGGCTGCTGATTTCAAAAATTCACTTGCCACAGGAAATGTTCCAGAGGAATGGAAATTTGCTTGTGTAAGACCGATAATCAAAAAAGGTAATAAATCACTGCCCGGGGATTATCGTACAGTTAACGTCTGTACTTGGTACACTAAATGAAACCATCTTTCGAGATAAGACAATAAATCACAGAAAGGATCACCACTTAATGAAAGATTATCAGCATAGTTTTCGATGAAATCGCTTTTTGTTTGAAAAATTTAGCTGATTTCTTTAATCAAATGAAAGTAAAACAGGTGATGTCATGTACTCAGATTTTCAAAAAACATTCGATAGATTTCCCCGTCAAAGGTTACTAACAAAAGTTAAGTTACATGGTGTAGATGGGGTTGTACTTCGGTGGTTAGCCGTAAACAAAGAACTGTGATTATAGGCCAAGCCTCTGAATGGTTACACGCAACAAGTGGTGTGCCACAAGGATCAGTCTTCGTATATATCAACGTACTGATAATAGATTTCAGTGTAAGATCTCTAGAATTGCAGTGGGAAATTAATCTACAACAGACACTGAATATCTGCAGTTTAAACTGACAGAGATAAACTGATGGACTGGACTAACAGTGGCAAATGAATTCTAAAATTATTAAATGCAAAGTTTTACATATCAGAAGTAAAAGTGAAAAGGCAAGCTAAAATATGAATTTTGTTAAGCTGCAAAAGGTTATTGAGGAAAAGAATTTGGGTGTCATAATCACTGGTAATCTAAAGCCAAGTAATTAATGTGCAGAAGCAGTAAAAAAAAGGCGAACAAAATTCTTGGATTCATTCAAAGGACTTTCGAATTAAAGTCTTGGGAAATTATCATCGTTCTTTACAACTCAGTGGTGCGTCCCCATCTTGAATACTGTGTTCAGTTGTGGTCACCCTACTTAAGGAAAGCAAAGGCAGAATAGAGAGAACACAAAGGCGAGCTAGCAAGACGATTCCCGGTCTGAGAAGAAATTCAAATCTTATGAGATACGACTAAACAAATTAAATCTATTTAGCTTGGAAAAAAGAGGGTTAAGATATGATCTGATACAGTTTATCAAAATCACTAAAGGCTTCGATAATTTCGGTCTAACGAGCTGCTTAAGGATAGACTCGTCTGATTTCACTCGTAGTAAGATGTAAACTCGTTGGCAAGCATTTCACCTCGAATGAGGCGAAGTACTTTTTCTTCAACAGGATTGTTAACATCTTGGAGCGATTTACCAGTCAAAGTAGTTGAAAGAAGTACGTTTATTCATATACTTAATAAAGAAAATCGCTTCAAACCCACACATCAGACATTGTTTGTTTACCCTTAGCTACAATTCTACAAGTTTACACTGTGGTCTTCCCATTCAAAAAGATATGTACGCCTTCATACCCCTACCACAATAACCCGTAAGATTCTGTTCTCTTACACTATCACAAACAGCCTCATCAGGACCCATTGGTCTGTCTGCGTTCGAATTCAGTTGCATTCTGTTCTACGTATCACTCAAGCGCCAGGCAACAGGCATTACTCACGCACCATGCAACAGGTAACATCATTCTAGCATCTTGCACCATGAAGTATCATTCAAGCGTCATGCAACATCCAGTATCACTCAAACGCTCTTTTGGCTACTCATAGTCCCTGTCAGCATGTCTTATGTGCGGTGCTCACTCAACATTTGTTACTTCCGAATCAACACTTCTTATGCAACACGTCTGTTAAGTCCCAACTAACTGTGCAGGTGTGTCTTGTGAGGAACGTCTTAACTGACGTGTCTCTCATGCAGGACGTCTCACGTAACATGGCTCTGAATACACGTCTCACGTAACACGTCTCAAGCACCACGTCTCATGTAAGATGTCTCAAGCAGTGCGTCTCAAGTATAATGTCTCATACATCACGTCTCGTGCAACACGTCTCAAGTATAATGTTTCATACATCACGTCTCATGTAACACGTCTCAAGTATAATGTCTCATACACCACGTCTCATGTGACACGTCTCAAGTAACATCTCATACGGGACATTTCTAGTAACGTCTTACGTAGCACCTTTGTATACAACACCCTCGCATAAACCACTCCCTACGCAAGGATCCTCGTCAAGGAACACGGCTATCCACGACGAATAGCGTCCTCGTCCGTCCGTCCGGCTAGCGAGAAACAACACGGTATAACACACACACACACACACACACACACAGTCTAGAGGTTAGAGAGGCGAATTACGTATGACGTCACCAAGGCCAGGGACCACACAATGCCTCCCACATCCGGGGAGGGAGGAGGAACAAATGAAAGTCCACAATGTGTCTTATTATCTGAGGAAGGTTGGCTAGTCGTAGTGGCCGTCAAGGGTTGGATATAATCCATCCCAAGGCTGTCAAGGATTAGATATGTTTCGCCCTATGGCTGTCAAGGATTAGATATGTTTCGCCCCATGGCTGTCAAGGATTAGACATGTTTCGCCCCATGGCTGTCAAGGATTAGATATGTTTCGCCCCGTGGCTTTCAAGGGTTGGATTTATTTAGTCCCATAATGTGAAGGGAGGGATGTATTTCGTCCCATGACTGTCAAGGGACAGATCTATTTCGTCCCATGGCT
This sequence comes from Panulirus ornatus, assembly GCF_036320965.1. Taxonomy (NCBI): domain Eukaryota; kingdom Metazoa; phylum Arthropoda; class Malacostraca; order Decapoda; family Palinuridae; genus Panulirus; species Panulirus ornatus. The sequence continues at coordinate 23,453,143 of NC_092226.1, forward strand.
GGCAAGGGATGGATTCAGTCCGTCCCATGGCTTTTAACTGCTGGACTTACTGCACGTGGTGGCCATCAAAGATTCGACTCATTTTGTACGATCTCTGTCAAGGACGATTTATTTTGTGCGACAACAGTCATGGGTTGGATCCATTCCGTGCGATCGCCAACAGAGGGTGGATAATATATATATATATATATATATATATATATATATATATATATATATATATATATATATATATATATATATATATATCTTTTTTTTTCGCTAAGTAACCGTCAGGGTCAAAATCATCCACGTGCGATCACTGTTAAGACTCAATTTACTTCGTGCGGTGGCTGTCAAGAGTTGGGCTTTATCTTATACGACAGGTGACAAGCGTTGACCATACGTGGCTCAGTTATCCCCGACGACAGGTCTTATCGCTTCCTTCCATCCCTGTCAAACATTGGATTCATGGTCACACGTAACAAGTGGGGTGTCACAAGGGTCAATCTTGGGACCGGCTCTCTTTCTCATATATATGTCAATGACATTGATAAAGGGATAAAATGTGGGATATCCAATTTGCAGACGATGCTAAGTTGGGAAATTAATCGACAACAGAAAATAATCGTCTGCAAAGTTTTACCAATTGGTATCAAAATCAAATGGCGAGTTACAGAACGAATTCTAACGAATTATAAAAAGTAAATGAGGGGAAAGGCTTGGGTGTAATAAAACCTTTGTTAATCTAAAGCTAAGTAAGCAGTGCACACAAGCAGTTAAAAACGCGAGCTAAATTCTTGGATTTATGGGGAGGTCATCGAATTTAAGTCCAAGAAATGATTCTAACTCTTTACTATTGTCAAGGTCAGTTTTGAGGAAAGGAGCTTGTAGAAATGAGCCTGAGGCATTTCTGAGTTGAATTTGTCATGCAGCTGATTCATTACAATTCTGGGGTGCTGAATGAAAATTCGCCGCATGATATTATATCTTAGTTTTTGCCTTTCAAAATGGCGAAAAAGAAAACAGCAAATCAAATTGCGATTTTTTTTTTTTTTTTGTTATTTAGGTTCTAATCCTATCAGATTTGTTTTTGACCATAGCAAGTTCAATGAAATTATTCCTGATGACACACAAGTTATCTTCGTGACAATAACAACCTTCATGCCCCCATCAAGTTATGGCGGAGGCAATGAATGTTTGCTGATTCCGTCATTCTGTTACTCCTACAGTTTTACCGACATCTTTTCGCTGTTCTTGACCATACTGAGCTGAAATTTGGTCTATATATCAATTATACAAAGTTACAGTTTGAGTACGAGTCTAACTGAATTTCCTCAATTTCTGACGAAGTAATGGCCCTTTGCATTATAATCAGATGGCGAAAATGCCCATTGCGGGAGGCAAGTATTTCACAAACATCCTCCAGTTAAGTTAGTTCCTTTGTTTCGATGCATTTAACGGAAAGTATTGCTTTGGTCTTAATATGACATAATAAATCACAACACGAAACAAAGACAAACTTTTATTTCATGTGTATTTCCTTTTAACATAATAGTAGTGCGTGTGCCTTACAGCATTAAGATAAATAACCGAAAGAAATTAATCTACATGAGCAAATGAAGACTGTACATATAACATAATAGTGCAACCATGAATGAAATACAATCAAATTAGAATCATCTCAGGCACAAGCGAAATGCACCATCTTACTTGTCATTTCACATGCAATGATGAAGTCTGCTCTTTAAAGATATGAGTATGATTACATATCACTGGAATCTTGAATAAGAGTATCAGATACCATCTCCTAGACGGTACTGCAAACAATAGAAGCTCAGAAAAAAAAAAAGTACACAATATCTTCATCAAGCTACAACCTAGGATGCAATTCAACCTTGGGTGTACCACACCACAAGTGTTCAGGCACTCCAGTAGCTTTCACTGTTAAGCAAGATAACTGTCCTGGCAATACTGATGATTCGCAATGCAGCTGTTATATAAAGGCATGCATTAAGTCTGCAGCACTGAGAACAGTTCCAAGACATTTACAGCGGCCTGTGTTCCTTTTTATGGAATTCAAAGTTGCATTGTGGACTCTTAAAGGAGTTGTATCCACCTGAAGGACATTCTCGTAACTGACTGTAAGTCCTGTTTTCTGAAGGGTTCTATCAGTTGCTTTGATCTAGAAGACTGATGCCTTTATGTGGACTTTCGTCTGTGACTGGACCCTTCAGCATAAAAAGAAGTATCCTATCAGGGCCTATGTATAATGGTGTCCACATTTTTTTATATTACCTGTTCCACATACAAAACCTTGAGCCACACATGAGATGCGGTTGTCAAGAACAAGTGAAGCTTCTTGTCCATCCACATCTAGACATTACTACCATCTACAGCACTTTAGCCTCCATTAAGTAAATCAAAAACTGTATAAGGCTATTAGGTATACGTGACAATGCCACTTCTCTTGACACTTTAAACCTTTTAAAGCGCGGTGTGTGTGTGTGTGTGTGTGTGTGTGTGTGTGTGTGTGTGTGTGTGTGTGTGTGTGTGAAAGTCTGTCCGATTTCAGCTTTAAAGCAACACGTATCAACGACAGGAAAATATAATCTGAGTTAAAGATGGGAATCATGCATTCCATGTTTGCATTAGATATGAGGCTCGATATGGGAATGTGTTAGAATTCTTGTGTAACCAGCGCATTTCATGGTCCTGTGATTTCTGTAGGACATGGAACTCGTATACAATAGCGACTGTAGTTTCTATCTCGTCCTTGAATGATGATCTGGTTTTGTTGACGTGATCGTCCGTGTAGAGAGGTTTGGCCCTTATGATAGCTGTTTCAGACTGGTATAGTGCATGTTTTCACACTTATAGACCAGTTTGGTTCATGAGATCGATCTTATAGTCTGGAATAGTCTCATATGATCGCTCATACCGATTGGCTTTGTTTCATGTGATCGCACATACCGACTGGCTTCATGTAATAACTGTTAGGAACTGACCTTACTTCACCCAACTCTCGTCAAGGTGTTCTCAATTTCCCATGCGATCCTGGACGATGTGTTCTCATTACTGGAGTTAAAACTTCACTTTATATCGTACGATCGTCGACGGTGAGTTTGCTTACGTTGGGTCCCACTTCGAGGATGAGTCTGATCTAGTGCGACCGCTGTCAAAGCCTCGCCCCGTCTCTTGCGAGCACGGTCGAGGCTCGTCCCCTCTCGTGCAATTACAGCCACCAAGGCTCATCCTGTCTCGTACGATCAATGTTAAGGCTCCCCTCGACTCGTTCGATCAGCGTCGACGTTCTTCCCGACTCGTTCGATCATTGTCAAGGCTCATTCCCTCTCGTGCGATTACTGACAAGGTTCGCCCCGTTTCCTGCGATCATTTTTCAAGGTTCGCTCCGTCTCGTATGCGATCGTCGTCACGGACATCCCCTATCATGGGTGATTACTGTCAAGGACTTGCGCTATTTCCTGCAGGTACTTCGTAGTTCGTCCCCTTCCGTGCGACAGGATGGCAAGAATACGCAGCAGTTTCTTCTTGTCGCTCTTAAGGCATCGCCATTTCTTCGTGCGGTCGTGGCCAAAAACTCTGCTCCTTTTTCGTGTGTACAATATCGAATTTCAGCCCCGCTCTCTGCCCGATCGACTTATGGGGAAGAGTTTAAGCGGTCGATACAAGGCCTGTCAAACTTGATGGGTCAGGTCAGTCGGCAGGATGTTAGGGGTCAGGAACAGCTGAGGATGGGGGAGAGGAGAAGAAGAGACAGGACTGGATGATGAATGAGAATAAAACGTGAAGAGAAAACAGGGAAGATGGGGAAAGGAAAAAGTATGAGAAAGAAAAGGAGAGGCGGAGAAGGGAAGATGTGAGAGCCGATGGGCGTACAGAACCGAAGGAGAGAATAGGAAAGGATCACAGGAGGGAGAACAGGCGTGAGCTTATAATGTCAGGAAGAGAGAGATAAAATTACCGTCAAACGGAAGAGAAATATGGAATGGTGGAATAAGAGAATGAGTGTGAAAAGGAAGGTAACGAGACAAAATATACATATAAGAATAAAAAAAATATGAAAAGGAAGAGGCGTAGGTATAAACAAGACAGAAGAGAGGAAGCTTTGTTGGTAAGATGAAGAAATGAAAACTTTGAACATTTTTCCTTTGGTTCCACAAGGATGTGGCCACATGATACATGGCAATACAGGCGATCACTGAGGGTCATTTCATCCATGAGGACGGCTCCAGCTGCAGAGGCCAGTCACCATCGAGGTCAGACCCTGAATGAAACGTGCAAAGGGCACTATCAATCCTTCCCCATGTTATGATGGGATATGGCATCATCTGTTATGAGAGACACGAGAAGACAAAGAGTTCCAAAGCTAAGCAGACATCACAATGGCCCACCGCTGAGCAGTCGACGTCCACGCAGTGATCATGCGACGCGGTGGCTTGCTGATTATGTATGGTCTAGCTGATTACGGAGGCACACAAACACCCACTTTTCGAGAGTAGAAACCAAAGTTATGCCTCTAGAATAAAGACAGCTTGATAAGTTTAGGCCAAATTTCGAGACGTGATAAGTTGGACTGCCTTAAGTTCGACTCTGTTAAGCAAGAATGTTATCTAGAGTCTTTTAGAATCTCCCCAGATGCAAAGGCAGTACTCCCTCTAAGGACGAGTCAGTCCTCTGTATAAACAGAGCTTCCGTGGTGTAGTGTTTATCATGGCTGACTATGACTCACGCCGGCCCGGGTTGGATTTCTGGACAGGGCATTATGTTCACAGCCGGCCCAGCCGTTTATCAGTCCTTTAGGGCTGGTTGATAAATGGTTACTGGGCACAGGCTGGGGTATATATATATATATATATATATATATATATATATATATATATATATATATATATATATATATATATATATATATATATATATATATTTCACATGTCTGGAGCTACACAAACCCTCTTTGTGGTCTTACATAAAATATCAGAAATGAAATTGGAACGACCTTCAGCTAATTCGATAATTCTTTCCTTAAAAATGTATTCGACCGATAGCTTAAGTTTATGATTCTAGAAGAGCATGATTTGCCTCCACCTCCGGCACGCACTTGTACCAAAGCAACTATGGAAATATTAATATATTCAGCGAAAATTTGACAGAAAATCGCATCATAGCGTCTCTCTTATCCTTGCATCATGTGGAACTCTTTTCAGCAGGGATGTCCCAGGGAAAGGACCATGACTGGGGTGTCCCAGGGAACAGGATCATGGCTGGGTGGTCTCTACAACAGGACCATGGTTGGGTCTTCCCAGGGACAGGGCCATGGCGGGGGTATCCCAGGGTTGAGGACTGTGGCTTGGAGCGCCCGACCTAAATGTTCATAATTGATTATTTAGGCGGCAACTTTCCCCCCCGTAATTTATCCCTGTAAACCTGCACTCACCGACCCTCCGGCTAATAGACACTTTCCCAGGCCTGCCACAGCGCCCTCCTCACCGTAATGACAAACAAGGCTGATCTATCGGTCGCCGACGATAATCAATTTCCTATCACGGGTGTATTACGCCCGGCCGCCTCTGAACGGGCAGCCAACGCGGCTCAGAGGGACAGATAGACAGCCACCCTGGTAGCTCCCCCCAACCTCTCTCTCTCTCTCTCTCTCTCTCTCTCTCTCTCTCTCTCTCTCTCTCTCTCACTGTGGTCAATAGGGTTTAACATTTTCACCGCCAGAACCGTGGCAGAGGATCATGTCTTGACTGTAGTTTGTGTTCAAGCGGTCGTATGTCCTATGTACGATCCCCTCGACCTTCCTCAGCCAGAATTGGTACTCTGGTGGGCAGAGCGAGTCTGAGCTGGAGACCCGGCCCTGAAGACGGTGTTCCCATGCTCGGGTTTACGTATGTTCATAACCAGGTTGAGTATGTTGATGTCTGGGTGAATGTCTGTTCATGCTCGGGTTAAATGTTGAGGCTCGTGTTTAAGTCTGTTCATGTTCGGTCCGAGTGTGGTCATGTTCCGGAGCAAGTGCGTTTCTTGATGTTCTGGTTTAGGTTAATAGCCATCTATCTATCCTCTTCATGACGGCAAATGATAAACTCATTATATGTGACCAGGAAGAATTATAATCTTTCATAATCATGTCTTTGAAAATGATTGAACATGGATGATGACGGTGCAGGACTGTTGTAATATTACCTCCCTATGGTTATGAACACGTAGTTATAAACTTCGAATAAGCAGGATATGTTCTTAACGAAAAAGGGTGACGATTTACCAGTAGCCTAAAGTTTAGAGAGAACAAGTCAAAAAAGGACATTTATGGCTTTGCTTCATGGATGAAATTGATCTCAAAGGTTTGTAAAGAGAGTCTGCAAAGAGGTGGGAATAAACGAACACATAGAAAAAGAAAGAGGAGCAACAGCTGATGAAAGAACAATAGGAATATAGTACTTAGAAAACTAATGCTATATAAATCGAAACAAAATATTTGGATGGTTTCGACCGCTCGAGAGGCTCTGTAAGGGAGAAACCAACTGCAAACTTTAAGAGCATAAAGACAAGCGGTTTAAACCTCCTGGATTAGGGACTCGGGCGTAAGCTGCCGAGAACAGTGGGATGGTAGGCTGTGGGATTATCTTATTGGCGGCGGTGGGACGTGGGCCTGCTTCACCACCCACCTTGGCCCTCACACGTCCCGGTACAGGGACTTAGACTAGCTTGACAGGACACTCGCCGCACAACAGGACACACCCTACAGGACACTCACCCCACTGGACACTTGCCGCCCTACACGAGGTCAGCCCCACCCACTCTGGCCCCCACACGTCCAGGGATGGGGACCTGGGCCAGCCGCACCCATCCCAACTCCAGCACATCCTATGACATTTTAACTCCAACATGTAAATCTTCACGTAAAATGACAAGATAACTCCAGATGAAACCCTCTAACCGTAACTTAAGAATGGAAACCTTAAAACTCTGCAGGAAAACTGTTTAGGAACGATCAACGTAGACCCAATGTGGTAACTCGAATCGGAAACGCTGAATAGTGACTGAAAATGTATGACTCTTCCAGGCAAACCACAATAAAAACTCTTATATATACATATATAAAACTTTTAAGGAAACGATTATCCACAGTAATTTGACTTATACCACTGATTACATGGAACCTGATAATCATCATGGCACAGAGCCGATCTTTGATATGATCTGTGGAGGACACAGCACCTGCTGCACGGTCGGTCACGTACCCGTTTGTGGGAGTGTGACTTGCTACAGAAGCAGGCCAACTGGGAGCAGTGCCTCCCTCCTGCTGTTGCTACATAAACAGGCCAACTGGGAACAGTGCCTCCCTCCTGCTATTGCTATAGAAGCAGGCCAACTGGGGACAGTGCCTCCCTCCTGCTATTACTATAGAAGCAAGCCAACTGGGAACAGTGCCTCCCTCCTGCTATTGCTACAGAAGCAGGCCAACTGGGAACAGTGCCTCCCTCCTGCTGTTACTACTGAAGCCCTCCAACCAGCAACAGCTCGTACAGTCATACAGAAAGTTACTATAAACATCTATCGGCCATTCAAGTCTTAGCTTAAGGAATGTTGTGACTGTACATAAGTTAGGTCACATACATTTACGATTTTTTTTCTACCCTCTTCGTGTGCATATTTTAAGCATCCTCATCTCATGCACTATGTGAACGTACACATTCAAAGAAAGATACGCATCTGTGCAAAGGGGAATGACCGTACATGGTACTGATTTGTACAAAGGGGACTGATTGCACGTGGCATCTGTTAATGAAATAGACCTACACCAAAGTCAAATGAGTTCTGACTAGTTTCCTCTTCATCCTACTGTACTGAAATTGTGATGTCATAAGGGGAGCTGTGGTTTCGTTGCATTGCACATGACAGCTAGAGAATGAGTGTGAATGAATGCGGCATCGTCTGATCGTGGCGCAATTTCGCTAACGCGGGAAAAGGCTAACTAGTATAAAGTATATATATATATATATATATATATATATATATATATATATATATATATATATATATATATATATATATATATATCACTTGTTTAACAAATGGCATCCTAGCTACGTCTCTTAGTTGTATATCAACTGACTTATATTTCTGTCTTGTATCACCCCTGATGTGATTAATACACGAAAGTGCACTTGGGAACTTATCGTCTTTCATTTTCCCCGTGGACTCATAGGAATATATATATATATATATATATATATATATATATATATATATATATATATATATATATATATATATATATATATAATTGCTGCATTATCGCTAGTTCTGTGTATATTGCAGTTCAGTGATTCTCTCCTCAACTTTGATTTCATCATCACAGCTTTCCATTGGTTCATACGCTCCCAGTGTTGGGTAATTTGAACCAATCACCATACCTACTTACTTATCCCCCTAAGAGACTAGATACATACAATCTTCACCCTCAACACTTAGCCAAAACCAGTGCTCTTGAACATATACAGAAACTCCAGACTTATATTAACACAGCCCAGTGCATCTATACTGATGGTACTCGCGACTATGCCATTTGGGAGGGTAGGCAGTGCTGCCATCGTGATCCAGCTTAACGTTATTAGATTAGAGAAAAATGTTAGAATAAACAATTGGGCATCTCCCCGACGAACTGAAATGATTGCTATACTTATCGCTCTTAAGCCTCTACAAATCACTCACACAGACAGTTTAATTATCTTTGATGTATTCTCTTCACTGATTGCCCTAAACACCCTGAGATCAGAATGTAACATGCTGGTCACTGAAACCAAAGAAAAATACTCAGACATTATTGCTCAAGGATTCAAATCAAATTGTTGTGGATTCCCTCTCATATAGGCCTCTGTTAGCATGACAAAGTTGATGCTTGGCCAAACTTGCACTCAGGGAAGAGGCTGCTGAAAACACCACCGGGTTGTCGATCAGAAGCCTCAAAAAATACACAGATAGAAAGGAACCTTTTAGAACCTCACGAAAATAAAACCTTATAGGGATAGGTCTATACAAATCCTGCAAGAAATGTCACAACACCTTATTGTTGATAACAAGATACCTGAAATTTCAGGTTTTAATCCACTTTTGGCATCAAGTCGATAAGACTTACAACATGAAAGACTGTCAGTTTATGTACGGAACCAAATTTGAAATAGTTTCTTGTAATAAGCAACTCCACTGGGGTCTGACAAAGACCCTTTATCACCCCTGCGATCCTTTCGCGCTGCCGCCCATAGGAGGAGCATGGGAGTGCATCACAAAGTGTGGCGGTGATACAGTTTAGTCAATCAAATCAGTGTTCGAAACCCAGTGTTGAGGACGGACGCCCTGCAGTAGGCTGGTTGGCCCACCACAGTGATGTTCCTGCTCTACGTTATGGCGAGAGGGTTTCCACGTCCTTGGGGAACCCAGGGCGACACTGACGGGTGGTCGGGATTCCTTTATGATCCTGCGATTATTTTTCGAGGCATGAAGGAGGACGGTCGGCTCGTCTGCTCACGCACGGTTCTCACTAAAACTTTGCCAGAGGCCCCAGGCGATATCGGTGACATCAATATTAAATGCTCCTCCCGTTCCATCCATCGGCCACCTTCTGGGTTCAATAAAGTAATTACGTTTATAAAATGCTCTAAGGGAATTATTGTTTTCTTTTTTACGTGTTTTAAGGGAATGTATGCGTTCACATTGTGTTTTAAGGGAGTGCACGTGTTTATTCCATGCTTTAAGGGACTAAATTCGTTTATAATTATGTGTTTGAAGCGAGATCATGCGTTTAGAACATGTTCTTCAGGAGTGTATGCATTTATATCGTGTTTTAAGGGTGTACATGCGTTTATACACTATCTTAAGGGAGTACATCTATTTACAACGTCTCTACAGAGAATAGCTACGTAAATGGGTTCATATCATACTTGAATGGAGTCCATGCGTTACAATGGATGAGTGCGTTCATGATAACGTGTTTTAAGGGAATACGTGCGTTCAATACCGTATGTATAACACTTGAACCTCTCATAACTCTAACAATTATAGTCTTCAGAAAACACGATCCCGGCCTGTGTTATGACATCAGGGCAGTGACGAGCATGTGACTAGTTCAGTAAGTGGCAAGGAAGACGTACGTTTCTTCATAGGGTCAAACGGAAGATACGACTGCCACATAAGGTCAAGTGGAGACATAATTACCCCCAAGGTCAAAGGGAGGCATAATTACCCACGTGGTCGAGGGAAGGAATAATTGCCAACTTAAGATCAAGAGAGATATATAAATACCCACCGGGACAAAAGGAAAAGTAATTACATACAAGGTCAACGAGATACATAATTGCCCACAAGATGCAGGGAACTCATAATTACCCACATAAGATCAAGGGAAACACAATTACCCACGAGGTCAATGGAGGGTATTTTTACCCAAATACGATCAAGGGCAAGCAATTACCCACAAGGACAAGGCAGGTATAATTACCTACATAAGATCAAGAGGAGACATAATTACCCACAAGGTCAAGGGCAGGTATAATTACCCACATAAGATCAAGGAGAGCATAATTACCCACAAGGTCAAGGCGAGAAATGATTAACTTAAGCTTCTAAATGGAAAACACAAGACTGATACTGACCAAGCAACTGAAACTGGATGGAGTATCTCGAAGTGGTGGACACGACACGAAATCTGGCAAAAAATACTCGGGAAAGATTTGGAGGAGACAGAACGCTTTATAGCCATAACGTAACGTGGTAAATGGAACACGGTAAGTGAAGACTCTATAAATGGAATGACTGGAATAAAGGTGTTAGGGAAATGAGTTATGAGAGATAGGCCGAACGAGTTATCATTTACTGATTCATCTCTACACCTGAGTGGAATATCACCATTTCACACACACACACACACACACACACACACACACACACACACACACACACACACACGCATCCACCCACCCACACACACACATACACACACACACACACACACACACACACACACACACACACACACACACAGAGTGAGATTCGAGTGAGAAACTGTTGGTGACTGAGCTTGCAAGTGTGTGTGAAAGAAGGAAGTTGAGGGTGAACGAGGATAAAAGCAAGGTTAGCATGTTTGGCAGGGTGAGGGGAGAGGATAGATGGGATGTGTGTTTAGATAGATAGAATTTAGAGGAAGAGAAAAATCTTAGATGCCAGGCAGTGGGTATGGCAGCAAATGGAACCATAAAAGCGGAAGTAAGTCATAGAGTGGGTGAGGGGGCGAAGATTCTGAGGGCACTGAAGAATGTGTGGAAAGGAGGTTGTTATCTGGGAGAGCGAAAATGGTTATGTCTGAAGGCATAATAGTCCCAGTGATGTTGTACGGACGCAAGGTATGGTCTACAGATAAGTTTGTGCCAAGAGGGTTGGATATGTTGGAAATGAAATGTTTGAGGACAATTTGTGGTGTGAGCTGGTTTGATCGAGTAAGCACTAAAAGGGAAAGAGAAAGGTGTGGTAATAAGAACAGTATGTGGTTGAGAGAGCTGAAGAGGATGTACTGAAATAGTCTCGGAGTGCTGCACATGACAGCTAGAGAATGAATGTGACCGAATGTAATCTTTCTTCTTGTTCTTGAAGAAGCTGGAGAACAACGAACATGTGTTTGGAAACTAGAAGAGGGCAAAATAAAATTTATTAGTGGCAATCACGCTATGGACATATATATATATATATATATATATATATATATATATATATATATATATATATATATATATATATATATATATATATCACATAAGGAAATAAATGGCATATGGAAAGTTTACAAATGACAAAATGATCATGATTTTCCTCAACCAATTTCTAGTCAAAGGTTGACAGTGGCGGGCGAGAGGATCACCTGACCCCTCGTCATCATAGTGGCACTGATGATTATGATCCTCCAAACTGAACACAGGTTACCACCACATCAGCCCGGACAATCACTATCTCCACAGCGGATCAGAATCTAAATTAACCTTCTGGTATCAAATGCAAGACAATCCTTTTTTTTTCCTCCAGGTATTGAGTGTCGATCAGGTGGTGAGTCTGGTGATGCTGGTCAGAGTTCTCAGTGGGATGTTGCATGATTCAATAAATGATGGAACGCTAATATGTACACTACTGTGATACGTAGGGACTGTAATTGTGTTTATATATATATAGAATATATATATATATATATATATATATATATATATATATATATATATATATATATCTTCAGGCACTGTTGATGGATAAAGAGAAATACATGCTGTGCAACAAGGATATTCTTTTCGGAAAAATCTGCATCATATACAGCCCTTACTATCAGTGATAATGACACGTACTAACCGTCGTAAAGGAATGCACTCTGAGTCTCAACGACGAAGAAAAACGACGCAGCGAGTCATTAATGTAAAATTTCGGAGGCATAAATCATGTGAATAAAGTCAGGAAATATTGAAGATGCGCGAATTCATATCCTATGTATCCTAGTTACTGTCATTCGCGTATCTAACATCGTATCGTTCAGAATCTACATCTAAGGCTAACAAGATCCGATCTCGTTTCTTCAGTCTTGTGCTCCTATATCTTCCATACGCCGATGACTCTACTTTCCCGTTCGTCCTCACTGCGATGCTCTTACTTTATTCTCGAACTAAAGATTTGATATCTTGGACGCACCAGTGCACAGAGCCAGATTGCCATCTCGTTTCAGTTCGCATGATAACTAGAATCAAAAGCTTCTAACCTGTTGTCTTAACGCATTCTATTTAGTAAATAAATCCCTCTCTTGCATCTGGTAAAGCAGGGCGTTAAATCATGCTACAATAGATACAGCAGATGAATTACAACAGAATTCCCCTTTCCAATCCTAAACTCCAAAACAGTTCGGTCACCGTGATCCTGGAGGAAGCGAATCCTCCCTTGGCTTTTTTTTCGTAGAAACATCATACATTTGAATCACGTTAGGATCCAAACTGAACTCCGTTTTCGTTCTAGATTTGAGACCAACAGAATTGAGAGAACAACATACATATAATTGGCGAGAGAAACGAGATAACACCTAGAAGCACTCAGACACACAAGTTCAAACAGGACAATTGTATAAGTAAAGGAATAACTGAAAAGGAATCAAAACTCTTTTGTACAAAATCGCACAAAGTGGGTGTCGTGGGGGCGGCCAGGCACAGGGAGTGTACATAAGCATAGGATCCTTCTGCTGGGCAAGGCAGTAGTGTTCACCAGGCCTTGCTGCTGCCTGGTCTGAGCCTCCACTCCCTTCACCGTTGTCATACACCAAGTCCAACTCTACCCTCCCAAACCCATATTAATATTTGCGAGTAATTATGATGTTGCCTCGAAAGATGTCAGAAAATAAAATGAAATTAAATTCTAAAAGGAGAAAATATAGTCACATAAACAGGTACGGGCACAAAATATACAAACGCTCACATGGACACCTACAATCTGCACAAAATAGAAATGAATATATAGAAACACTCGAGGAAGAAAGTATATTGCCAATGCAAATCAGTGCACTTCCCCTGGTGTGGGCCCACTCGTCAACGCAGGTGAGTTATGCTCCTCAGGTATTATCGAGTGTCTGGAAGAGGATGAACGATGACACCGTCTCTCACAGTTCACATCTATCAACCTGACAGCTTGGAGGAGAGTGTCGCTATTAACACATCTCTTGACGCGTTGAAACATAAACAAAACACCACGGCGCAGAGTCGTCTATATTTGCCATGATTCATGTCCAAATTTTATATTACGTTTTCTTTAGAGAATTAGTAAAAGGCGTCATGGCCAACTGGCGGGTGGAGCGGTTTAGAATGCAACGAATCACGAGTAAAAAGAGAAGATTTAAGCGTACACGTCACATAAGTCATTTCTGCATATACGAAACCTGTTTAACAAGCAAAAGCAACATGCACTAAGCTGGTAACTTATACAATTATGAAAATGATTGTCAGCAGGTTTTAAAAAACGTTTAGGAAAACAGCTGGACAAAGATATAGTCTGGGATGAGCCACGTCAAGGCTTATTCATAAAATCTTTCATATTAGTTAGTGTATGTGTTCCCTCTCACTGTCGGTCGTCCAGACGACACTGATTATTATCAGACGTATGGTAAAGCTCACAAAAATAGTGTATATTTCAAGCGGAGTTTATTCAATCTCGATGATTATTGTGATTATATTTTCATATATATCTTTGAAACCTATGAAAAAGACGAATTAGGTGCAAGTCTGAATATTTTCTGACTTCTCCAGTCTCTCTCATACCTGCCGAAGATATGCAAGGAATATCTTGCCAGCAAAGTAATTACATTAGTTTCAGATCTTGGTATTTCCGCCTTGTGGAAAACACCTCGGCTTATATATCACCGTTCCTCCGACTTGAGATGGGGAGGGAGGGAGAGGGGAGCAACTGTCAGTGGCTACATCTGCCATAATGTATTGGAAATAAATCCCTCAGGATCCCTTGGTCGAGGTGAAGTGGCCTCCCAAGGTAGAGGTTACCACCTCAAATGGAGTCATGAAGTTCGTTCCTGAGGTCACGCATCGTCATTCTGTAAAGCGCAATGTAAGCGACCTGAGAGAGAGAGAGAGAGAGAGAGAGAGAGAGAGAGAGAGAGAGAGAGAGAGAGAGAGAGAGAGAGAGAGAGAGAGAGAGAGAGGAGCTGGGCTTTTTATTTTCTTAACTGGATGGTTAAGAGGGGAAGAAGAGGGGCTGGATAGGGGAATGGACATTTAAGAACCAGAAAGTAGTTACAGAGTGTACACGGTGTATGGTGCAGGTCTCACTGATGTGTGTGTGGCTGATTTGTTGGACACAGTGTTCTTGGTGCCTTATCTATATACCCCCGGCAGGTCTGGGGTTGTGTGTATGTAGTGATGTTTGATGGTTTAGGATGAGAGTCAACTAAGCTAATCTATGTTCACTGTGTACATCAATGGATGGCTGGAGCATTTCTTAGCGCTATGTCGTGTAGGAACCAAGTGTTACTAATACTCGTACTATAACTGAAGTCATGGATACGTATGTAGTTTATGCCTCTACTGTCTTCTAGTTTCTGCCACACGTTTTGCTATGCTTTCCTTAAGCATGTACCGATCGGTTTTACTTTAATCGTTGATAACGATCTTCAGTGTTTTCGACGTAGGGGTATTTTTCGTTTGTGACTTGGAGACGAGGTGAGTGGGTTGTGGGGAGCAAATTACAATAGAATGGAGAAGATCAAGGTCTTAACCAAGTGTGAATGTTTTTCCCTTCTTCCCTGGTAAGTGCCACAATTTATACAAACTAAGCAAGGCCACTGTTATTCTTTCGACTCCATTGTCGATATATTCTTCTGTCAAGCTTCGTAATGTCTGTGTATGGCCCAGAATTATACAGTTTCCCTGTATGACTATGTCCATAGCTTTCATTCTTTCCATCGCCACTAAATTTGTACATGTTTCTTTTCATTTTCCCAATATCTCTCTTCTGCTGAGTGTGGGATGCCTCTGATTGTACTAAGTGAGTCCCTTTGAGGAAGTGCCTAGCTTGAGACTGCTATTTGAGTGGCATCGTCGGCGTAGATGATACCCATGCTCATGTTTGCTACTGGATGAGGAAAATCGGCTACGTGAGTAATAGTATGAACAGCATTGGCGATAGGACGCTGCCCTGGGTCTTCACCTGACACAACAGCACTCATACCACGGGAACTTGCTGCCCATAGAGATTTTAGTGTGGTCTGTACAAACTCATATCCTACTGATATTCTTTCCTCACAACAGCACCTTCTGTACCATGCTGCCATATGTTTTATCTGCTCTCTCTTATGTTATTCAATTATCTTCATATCACATCATAATATCCCTCCTTCCAGGAACGACTTCCCAAATCTTCTGCTAATCATTTATCAGCCTCCTTATCTCCAGATCACTGTAATAGTTGATGCAATAATCACCATCCTTGACGTTGCTAACCAAGCAATCATTTGCTGCCAGACCCCATCATGTCTGTGTCTCAAGTACTGTCTTCGATGTCTGTTTTTTCTACGGACAATATACGACCTATGCCATCACTTTCGTACCATCAGTTATCATTATCATAATTACAGTCGTGATGACTCGTACGGTTCTCACTACTGCAGCTTCTACTGGTGTCGATGCAGCTGCTCACCGCTGCAGCTACTGTTGATACTGCTGCAGCTGTCACTACTGTACTGCTGATGCTGCTGCAGTTGTCATTGCAGCAACTTCTGTTGGTACTACTGCATCTATCACTAGAACAGCTATGTTGGTATTGCTGCAGCTATCAATACGACAGCTACTGTGAATACTGTTTCAACTGTTACTGCTGTAGCTTTCAAAGCTGTGGTAGGGTACATATGTGCCAACGCGCAGCAGTCGAGGTGTTTCTCATACGAATCATTATAGTGGACACGATGACATAAGAAGTGTCTGTCGTCTAAGAAAGCAGCACACACGGAACTCAAAGAGACCAATAACCACACGTCAAAGCAAACGTCAGTATGAAGCGTATGTAGCAAAAGAAACCCGAAGAAGTTTTATGGAGTCATTTTGCGACATATGGACACACACACAAGAGTTCACGCTACCAGCATGAAATAAAACAGCAGTTCCTCACAGGTTTTCATCCGAGGACAAACCCTTGACTGCTCTCTTTTATTAAGTCCCTTACTGCGAAGAAAGTACCAGAAGCTTGCTAATGTAACATCCAACTTCAAAAAAGAAAGAAAAAAAAGAATAAATCACTACCTGGAAATTGTCGTCCATGTAAGTATCGTCTTTAGTTGATAAACTTCTGGAAACCATCATTCTGGGTAAGACTGTAACCCGTTTGGGGGATCCCCACTTAATAAACGACTCAACATGGTTTTCGACGAAATCGTTCATGTCTGACGAAGGTGCATGATGGACGATGAAAGTAAAGCAGGTAATGTCATCTATTTTCAAAAAGTATCAGTAAAGTTCCACATCAAAGTTTGCCAACCAAAGTTAAGGCTCATGTTATAGATGAGGCTGCACTCCGTTGGTTAGGAAATTGGTTAACCGGCCATAAACAAAGAGTTATGATAAGTTGTCTAGCCTCAGAATGGTCAAACGTAACAAGTGGTGTACCACAAGGATTAATCCTAGAACCGGTTTTCTTTCTCAGATTCAGGAATTATATTGATAATGGGCTGCATTATAAGATACTGAAAATCGCGGGCGATACTAAGTTGAGAATTGACTCTTCAACAGAGACTGAACGTTTTTGCAGGTCCAGACAGACATAAACAAACTGATGAACTGAGTTTAAAGGTGGCAAATGAGTTCCAGTACCGATAAGTGCAAAGTTTTACACGTCTGTGTTAAGAATGAAAAAGCAAGCTACGGCATGATATCTCTTGAACCATAAAAAATGAATGACGAAAAAGACGTAGGTTAATAGAGTTTGGTGATCTAAAGCTAAATAAACCGTGCAGAGAAGCAGTTAAAAGAGGAGAACAAAACTCTTGGATTCATAGGTAGTGCTACCGAAGTCGCTCAACCCAGAATCTATTTTCCATTTTTGATCCCCCGCTCATACACCTTTCTCTTGACTTCCTGCCACTTTCTCTGGTACATATCTCAATCACGCACGCTCCTTCCCTACAAGTAACGCCCATACACCATTTCTCTTCTTTCACTAGCTACTTAACTTCCTCATCCCACATTTCACTACCATTTCTAACTGCCCACCTCTAGCCTTCCGCATGCCACATCCTTCTCTTGCACATATCAGCACTTTCCCTAAATGCCTGTCATTCTTCGCCCGCTTAACTAGCTTCAATTACACACATTTATTGCCGGTCTTCACCCAGTCTCTTCTGGCATTTCTTCACACAATCCAATTTTTCTAAGTTCACTTCCTCTTACTGCCCTCTTCCCACCTACAACGTTTCCTCTTCTCCGTAAGCCTTCACAAACCATGACCCTTGCCTCCACCAGGCAATATAATCAGACATCCCTCCACCTGCCCCTCTTAGCACATTCACCTCCGAGAGTCTCTCTTTTGCACGGCTGTCAATTAATACATAATGAAAGAATTCGCTGGCCATGTATCCTGCTCACCTACGCACACTTATTTATATCTCTCTTTTTAAGCCAGGTATTTCCAATCACCAGTTCTTTTTCAGCGCACAACCCCAATAGCTGTTCACCATTTCAGTCGCTTTCTGCTACATGTCATGAAATACGTGGGGATAGGAAGTATATATATATATATATATATATATATATATATATATATATATATATATATATATATATATATATACTGTGTGTGTGTGTGTGTGTGTGTGTGTGTGTGTGTGTGTGTGTGTGATACCGAGCTCCGCTTCCTCAAGGCTACACCGAGGGTGAAAAGTCACCTTTGGCGGAGCTGTATCACTGGAACTAGTCCCGTCAAAGAACTTCCCACTGCAAAGGAGTCTACACTTCAATGCTACAAAAAGCCTTGGGCTATAAGAGCCCTAGAAAGGTTTTGATTCCTTGAGGCCTGAACATACAGGAGCGCAAGGCGCATGCATATGGAGTGAACTTGAGCAATGTGGCAGACAGGGGACGAGGTGCTGTCACTGGACTGAACCAGGGGATGTGAAGCGGTCAGGGTAAACCAAAGAAAGGTCTATGGGGCCTGGTTGTGAAGAGGGAGTTATGGTATCGGCACATTACACATACAAGCTGGAGAGCGACGTGAGCAGATCATAATCATCATGATGGTGTTGACTGTCAGTGGACCTTATTGCTACATTTACGTTATCCTCGTCTGTTTCTGCTGCTACTTCGCTAATATGTGACACGGCAAACAAATGATGTATATAATATATATATATATATATATATATATATATATATATATATATATATATATATATATATATATAGGATAGTAATAGAGGGTACTCACCATTATGTGTCAAAGGCGCATCCTGGAAGCAACGGACCGAGCAAGTCATTCCCGTCTGTGTCCCGCCCTGTAAGAATGAGAAGGACGTAAGTGATCTCTGTGGCCGTCTACATCTTCAGCCCATATCTACCAGGAGGGGATCAGCTGCCTTAAGCAAAAGGATATCAAGTGAGTCAAGAGAACAATATTTCTGATGCAATATTTTGTTTGATTTGATGCGAGTAGTGGTAAGAAGTTGCATCAGTGACTAACAGTTGTAGCAGATCAAGATGGGAGAAAAAAATATAAGCAATGTAAAGAGGTCATAAAGTTGCCTAAATATACAATGATGGCACAGTTACTTTAGATGAAAAATATTCACTGGGTTATATTTGTGGACGTCTGCGGGTACAATTCTAAGAGTTAAAGATGAGTTATGACGACAGTCTAAAACATCACACGAAAACAAAATCTAGAATTCTGGATACAATGATTTTCCCGATTCGAATAAACTTCAAGGATCAACATTCAAGATCCCACACGTTATGTTAACCCCGGTACGTAAACTGGTTGGTATTGCCAGTTCCCTTGACCTGAATAATTAAGCTGTAGCGCTGGCATCATTATATCCAGTCTGTCAAACACCTGCTGAGCTGAAAGCAAACAGTTTAATGGCCACAACAAACGAGGATTCTGTTTTGGCACCGAAATTACCCTCAGCCTCAACCGCTATCAATGATTTAAATGAGCCTTTTCCCTCCCAACTCTTGGCCAGACTAGATCTATTCTAATTAATCTAATTCTTAGAAAATCTTCCACTTTCTAGATTTCATCTTTTAGTGACGTACTTTCGAATTCTTCTCCTCATGATAGAGAAAAGGGAAGGAGACAGTGGAAATCAAAACAGGCGTTCGAAAACGTCGATTACTCAACCGAAGCCGTGACCGACACAATCGGACCTGGGGGATTGAAGTATCCAAACGGCGGGTCAGACGCAAAAACAGGGAGGCAGTTGGATTAGCTATGTCCCCTGATTAAATATTACACTTTTAGGGCTTAATTGTTTTATTCCCATTGTATTTTATCAGGTCTTTTGTTTCGCTGGCGACTCTTGAGACAGGTGGTACAGGCCATTAGCAGAGCGATGCGAGACGTGAGCTTTGTTATGTAAATGTTGGGAAGGTACAGTGCTAGGCTAGGCTGGGCTGCCTCTGCCTACGTTTCCAGTTTATTGTTTGCAATTACAGTTCATCTCTCTCTCTCTCTCTCTCTCTCTCTCTCTCTCTCTCTCTCTCTCTCTCTCTCTCTCTCTCTCTCTCTCTCTCTCTCTAAGGAGAGAGCTTATTACGGTAGAATGGGACAGGACTTGAGAGGAAAATGTGGAAAAGGTAACGGGAGGATAAATGATGCAAGTGAATGCAGAGACCGAGAATGTCAACAGAATGAGGAACATGATGATGATGGTGATGATGACAGGTATACGACACCAGCGGTTACAGTAGGACTGATAACACCGTTATGTATGATGTTATCAACACTTTCCTTTTCGTTCAGAGGGCAATAAAGAACCCTGTACGAAGTCTGCTAGAGCTGGCACTTGACGTAGCGTCAGGCAGCCAACCAGGCACACTGGAGGCCGCCTCCACCGTGAGGCCAGGCGAGCCCCAGCCCACACTCCCAGGAGAACCACCACCTGATGGCCCCCGTTGGCCACTTTTAATTAACCTGGTGAGAACAAAAGATTTTACAGCCGCCATTGAGGCCTTCCCTGCAACCAAATCCAGCGGGCTATTGGTCTAATAAAGCCTCCCATTGTGGCCCTTTTTGCCATCCTGTTCAAAAAATTGACCCCCACTCGCAATGTCTAACCGCCTCCTTGGCCGCTAATTAAGGCAGGTAATGAGATGCAAGCAAAGTGAGTCTCGAGGAAGAAGAAGAAGCTTCTCTCACATGCGTCATAAGCCCATTTTACCGTCCGCCTTGATCCATTTTTTGTGGAGGCGGTGTACAACACGTCTCAGCTAATGAAGTAATTAAGTGGGTTGTTCGATCGACCACTACAAAAGAAGCAATAAATGTTTGGGCCCAGAAGGAGGGTCAAGGAGGCCAGTTCATCGTTTCCTAGCGTGGAATGCGTTGGCAATTAGCAAAATGGAGGCGGCAAAGGGCAGGTCCTGAGGGCCGATAAGAAGGCAGCCCTACACAATGGTTATGGTAGGACTGGCATTAACATCGTGGGCCATTAACCCCGTCCTCACCCAACATGAGAGACAAGACGGTGAAGCCTCCTCTCTTACTCCCTGGTGGTTGTGGCCAGGGGTATCACCATAGGCTCTGGTCTCTAGCCTAAGAGAAACTACGAACATGCTACATACTTGAGTAGT
>NC_092226.1:23479501-23502001 GCF_036320965.1 Panulirus ornatus
GGGTGACCCGTGGGCGGCGAGGGAGACCCGACCCACGACCCCGAGGGCGGCGGACGGTCGGAATGAGCAATACATGTCAATTCTCTCGTGCCAATGTGAGGGCGTGTGTGACGAAGAGGAGGTGGAGGAGGTGGAGGTGGAGGAGGTGGAGGTGGAGGTGGTGGAGGGACGTCGTGACGTGACTCTCACGGAACAAAGACCATCCCGGGAGGGGAGACGGGTCATCCCACAGTGACTAATAACCGCCTGCGTAAGCTAAGTGATGATTAGCGACCACGTAAATCACCCAATCCCACTGCTAATCACAGCTCGACGGCGAGATTACAGTTCTGGCAGCATTAAGTATTGCACATAATTCCGTGGCAACGGCGTCCATGTTGACTTTTGGGGAGAGATGAGTCCTTGATGTGGGGGTAAAACTGTCTTATTGACGTTAAACTCCCTGATGACTGGAAGGCACGCGTGAAACGACAATCCCATTGGTGGATTCCAGGTGAGATAGTCAGCGCCGGCCAACCAGCGCCCGCCTTTGTGTAAACACGGTGAAGAGATGTGTCTTCATCCACGGCGCGACAGTGAGGGTCGAACCCTGAATGACGGGTGATCTGCAGTGAGTTAAGGCAGATAAAAGCGCGAATGGCAATTACGAGAGGGCTAGGTAGGATGTCAGACGATACTAGAGCTAAAATGGCGGGTGTGTGGGCTGGGGTTTGTACCCGTCCCAGACGGCTGATCACCCCGTCAGAGATAAGCATTTGAAGGGACTGGACGCTCGGGATGGCAGATGATGATAAGATCCGCACTACACACTGCTGTGGGGGTCGCTGACCCCTCGTGATCCCAGCCTTGTCTAGTGACGGACGAGTGACAGACGACACCTGGAGGTCGGGAATGTTTGTGCTCAGTTCTGCAATCATAAACAGACTTCAGTGGGTGAATGTGTGAACGTACGTGTGTCTGCATATATATATATATATATATATATATATATATATATATATATATATATATATATATAGAGAGAGAGAGAGAGAGAGAGAGAGAGAGAGGGGGGGGGGTCAGATAGGTAGGTAGATCAGATTGATATATTCAGGAAAAAGAATAATACCTTTGTATATCCAGTGTGTCGTCGAGCGCGAATAAAAAGTGCGAGAGCGGGAAGGCGGGAACGTTCTACGCCTTATATCTTTGTATTACAATTTCTAAAGTGAGAAGAGAACAAGGAGACAAACGAGGAGTGCTCATGCTCCTTGAAGGCTAAGGCTGGCTTGTCTGAATGTATATAAGAAGGGTAGAGATAGGTAGAGTGTCTGGGGAGAGGAACCAAGATGCTCTAGATCTGAGTGAAACTAAGCTCAAGGGGTCTGGAAATGTCCAAGGGAATATGTGGGGATAGTAAGGTAGGAGTTGCACTTCTGCCGAAGTTGTGTGAATGTGTTGAAGAGTGTAAGGAGGTGAGCTCCAGGCTGATGTGGATGAGAATGAAAGTGGATTATGGGAGGTGGGTGTTTGTCAGTAACGAGAGGAACGAGGATGAGGTGAAAGTATTTTGGGAAGAGGTGAAGTGAGCGCGTCGGCAATTTTAATGAAATAGATCGAGTATCAGTTGCGGATGACGGATGTAAGAATGGATGATGTGGCAATGGAGGATAATAACTGAGGGTTGAGGTTGGGGGGGGGGGGGGGGTATGTGATATCCAATACGAATGAAAACGGTGAACTGGTTGCGGAACAGTGTGCCGGAAATGACTGGTGTGCGGGAATAGATGGTTAACAAAAACTGTCGGGGTGGAGAGCCACTAGTAATTACTTTCGTGAAACTTGGTTATGTACGTGCTAAGATAGACAGATGGAGAGATACCTCACCACTTCTTGGTGGAGGGTGAAAGCTTGTGGTGGTTTTGGGAAAGAGGGGAAAAATGGAGGGTAAGAGGTTGCTAAAAGTGAGTGTGGCCGATAAAAAGAGGCTTGTGTGTGGAGATACCAAGAGATATTGGGTGAAGAATGGCAAAGAATGGAAGATATTTAGGGAAGCTTTGAATACCAGTGCAGTTGAAGTGTGCTGCATCTACTAGAAAGTGGGGAGTAGGAAATGGGGAGGGACAGTGAGTGGTGAGATAAAAATTTCAAATGGTTAGTGAAGGTGAAGTTAAAAACTGTATGAACGTTGCCTGCAGGGAATGAGTTCGAGTGACTGGGAGGTGGACCAGAATAAGCAGCAGGGGCTAAAATGGAAGGCAAATGAATCTGGGTGAGGGTATCGGCAAACTTTAGGGAGTACAAGAAAATGTTTTGGAAGGAGATTAATACTGTGAGAGAAAAAGAGCATGGGAGCAATAGTGGGTGGAGCAGATGATGAAGTAGTAACAGGCCAAAAAGAGGTAAAGGATAGATGGAGTGAGTATTTTGAAGTTTAGATGTGCTAAATGATAGGTGGCAGACAGGGGCTGCTTTGGATGTAGAGATATGTGTAGCGAGAGAGTCATGGAAGATAGTATAGGTGAAAAGAGAAGAGGGAGTGAAAACCTTGCATAAGATGAAGTGTGGCAAAGTGGGCGGAGTGTCTGGGATTATAGCGGAATTTCTCAAGACAGGAGAGTTGTTGACTGGTTAGTTAGAGCTTCAGTGTATGTATGGATCAAGGTGAGGTCCCTGAGGACTGGTGGAGTGCCTGTATAGCACCAGAATACATAAGTGTGAATGCTCGAATTATAGAGGTAAAGGTCTGTTGACTATAACGAGTATAAAAAATGTGTGTGAAAGTGGTGATTGAGGGGATGGTGGCGTGCACAGCGCATATGGCTGGGGAGGAGTGGTATAGGATATGTGGCCAGGTGTTTGCTGTAAAGTATCTGTGTGAGAAATACTTGGAAAAAGGGAATGACTTGTATGTAGAATTTATGGATCTGGAAAGAGCGTTCTATGGGGTTCATAGAGATGCTTTGTGGAAGGTGCTAAGAATACATGGTTAGGGAGGATAGCTCCTAAGAGTAGAGGATTTTTTTTTTTTTTTATCAAGATAGTAAGGTATGTGTGTGCGAGTAGGATGAGAGGAAGGCGAGTTGTTCCAGGTGAAGGCTGGTCTGTGTCAAAGGGTGTGTTATGTTGCCTTGGCTGTTTAATCTGGTTATGAATAGAATCGTCAAGTCTGCAGTCTGTTGAGGTTGGGGCCAAGAAAGTGACTCAATTACTGATTATAAATGACAACTCTAGTGGCAGACCCGAGTGAGAAACTACTAAAGCTGGTGCCTGAGTATATGAGAGTATGTGAAAACAGAAAGCTGAGAGATAATGTGAGTAAAACTAAGGCTACGAGGGTTAGCAGGGTAGAGAGATAGGTTGATTTGAGCATGAATGGATAGAAACCTGGAGGCTGTGGAGTGTCTTAGTCAATTAAAGGTGCAAATAGCAGCGCATGGAACTATGGGAGCTTTAGTGAACCACAGGGTGAGGGCCGGGGGAAAAAATGGCCTTGGGAACGCTAAGGAGTGCAAACAGGGGTCACATTCTGTGAGGACAAAGATGGGTATGTTTGCTGGTATAGTATTTCCACCACTGTTGTATGGATGTGAGTCATAGGCGCCTGGAGAGGAAGTTGTGTCGGGTATGAAATTTTTGAGGACAATGTGTAATGTTAGGAGAGGTGATCGCGTAAGGATTGATAGAGCAAGTGGTAGTGACCAGAGTATCTCGGAGAGGGTTAAAGAGGGTGTGCTGAAATGGTCTGAACATATGGAGAGCATGAGGGATGAGAGACTAAGATGATGTGCATGGTAGATGATTGCAGGGAAATGGAGGGGCAGGAGGGACGACAAGGACGAAAGGGAAGGACGGGGTGAAAGATGCTTTGTAGGTAAAATGCCGGGCCTTTGAGACGTGCATGCAATGGAGTATTGGGGCAAGGTGGTGGTCAAGGGGAGGCGTTATGGGTGAACACGGTTGGTGGTAGGACAAGCGGGAGGTCTGTGGGGTCTGGTTTTCATTATAAAGGATATGAGCAATGTGTTCTTGAACACGTAGATGCTATTGGGACCTGGGTACCGTTCATTTATTTCCACAAAGGCTGATATGAGCAAATCATGTGTCTTACTGTTGTGTACTATCTCCTGACGGTGGCAATATAATATATTATTTTCCTAACAGTATAGTCTATTTCTTGATGTGATTTATGTGTGTTATTTATGTTATTATTATTATTATATATATATTATTTATATATTTATTATGTATATGTGATGTTTATTTATTATATATTATTATATATATATTATTATTTTTATATAGAATATCCATTTTTTTTACTTTTTGTTTGCTTGTCGGTTCACCGAGCTTCGACTAGGCAAAGGATTTTTCATTGAAGAATATTTGGCCCAAACTCAAACCCATACACTATTGATATACATAGTTCCACTCACGAAAATCCATATACTACACACTTATCCAGGTAGAACAACAAAAACTACAATGAACCGATTATTCCTGGACTAGGCAGTCAACCCACGGCATCGGGGGTTACCACGATCGGCCAATCACCACTTCCTTGCGCCGTTCCACACCCAGCATGTTAGAGCCGCCGTCCCCAAATCTTTTTACTGTTCCTCTTCCTATAGATTGGTCCGCCTCTTCCCGGTAGACTATCTACGTTCTCACCTACGAAATCACATATTCTCTTGGTAATCTTCCTCAATCTCACTCCATGTGCACACTAGTCCATTTAGAGAACACCTCCTTCTCTACTCAACCACGCTCTTTTTATTTCTGACATCTTCTTACCCTCGTTTACTATCAGGAAAATAACCAACCACGTTGTCACTAAACATCTCATTTCCAGCTCATCCTCCTATATGCGCCACATCTTTCATTCCCAGCTCCGCTATCTCAAACTGTTATGGGGACCCTTTATTCTTTTCTAAAATAACCCATTTTCTCTTTCCGAGTATGTGGTTCCGTTTCCCATTCTTGAAGAGTCTCTCACAGGAATTTTCCCCCCCCCCCCCTTTAATGATCCAATTCCGCTTCCATTGGTTCATCCTAGTCAGGGTCCATTCCGATTATTAAATATATGATAATATTTTATCAGCGGCGATCACTTTATTTTGTAAAGCACGTTTTTATCTATTATTTATATATTTTATTATATTATATATTTATATATATATAAAATATATATATATATATATATATATATATATATATATATATATTATA
Source organism: Panulirus ornatus (assembly GCF_036320965.1). Taxonomy (NCBI): domain Eukaryota; kingdom Metazoa; phylum Arthropoda; class Malacostraca; order Decapoda; family Palinuridae; genus Panulirus; species Panulirus ornatus. Next base: position 23,484,710 of record NC_092226.1, read on the forward strand.
TTTTTTTTTTTTTTTTTTTATACTTTGTCGCTGTCTCCCGCGTTTGCGAGGTTAGCGCAAGGAAACAGACGAAAGAAATGGCCCAACCCCCCCCCCCCCCCCCCCATACACATGTATATACATACGTCCACACACGCAAATATACATACCTACACAGCTTTCCATGGTTTACCCCAGACGCTTCACATGTCTTGATTCAATCCACTGACAGCACGTCAACCCCGGTATACCACATCGCTCCAATTCACTCTATTCCTTGCCCTCCTTTCACCCTCCTGCATGTTCAGGCCCCGATCACACAAAATCTTTTTCACTCCATCTTTCCACCTCCAATTTGGTCTCCCTCTTCTCCTTGCTCCCTCCACCTCCGACACATATATCCTCTTGGTCAATCTTTCCTCACTCATCTTCTCCATGTGCCCAAACCACTTCAAAACACCCTCTTCTGCTCTCTCAACCACGCTCTTTTTATTTCCACACATCTCTCTTACCCTTACGTTACTCACTCGATCAAACCACCTCACACCACACATTGTCCTCAAACATCTCATTTCCAGCACATCCATCCTCCTGCGCACAACTCTATCCATAGCCCACGCCTCGCAACCATACAACATTGTTGGAACCACTATTCCTTCAAACATACCCATTTTTGCTTTCCGGGATAATGTTCTCGACTTCCACACATTCTTCAAGGCCCCCAGAATTTTCGCCCCCTCCCCCACCCTATGATCCACTTCCGCTTCCATGGTTCCATCCGCTGCCAGATCCACTCCCAGATATCTAAAACACTTCACTTCCTCCAGTTTTTCTCCATTCAAACTCACCTCCCAATTTACTTGACCCTCAACCCTACTGTACCTAATAACCTTGCTCTTATTCACATTTACTCTTAACTTTCTTCTTCCACACACTTTACCAAACTCAGTCACCAGCTTCTGCAGTTTCTCACATGAATCAGCCACCAGCGCTGTATCATCAGCGAACAACAACTGACTCACTTCCCAAGCTCTCTCATCCCCAACAGACTTCATACTTGCCCCTCTTTCCAAAACTCTTGCATTTACCTCCCTAACAACCCCATCCATAAACAAATTAAACAACCATGGAGACATCACACACCCCTGCCGCAAACCTACATTCACTGAGAACCAATCACTTTCCTCTCTTCCTACACGTACACATGCCTTACATCCTCGATAAAAACTTTTCACTGCTTCTAACAACTTTCCTCCCACACCATATATTCTTAATACCTTCCACAGAGCATCTCTGTATGTGTGTGTGTGTGTATGTGAGTTTGTGTGTATGTGTGTGTGTGTGTGTGTGTGTGTGTATGTGTGTGTGTATGTGTGTGTGTGTGTGTATGTATGTGTGTGTGTGTGTGTGTGTGTGTGTGTGTGTGTGTGTGTGTGTGCATTAGAATCCCCATATTGTAAAGACTCCAGATATACTGAGTTACACTGAAGCAACACACTACAAAAGTTCACAAGTTGTTTTCTATTTGTACGATATTTGGGTCAAAACTTTAAACTATTTTGATATTAACAAGTTACACAACTTACAAACTCGTAAGAATAATTCCATTATAAATCATAACAACAGACAACGAGAGGAATAACAAAAACGTACATAGAAAACGAATGTGATGCTTCTGTGGTGACTTAGTGACAGTGCAAGACACGACGTGCATCGGCGGGTGTGAGGGAGGGAGGGAACCGCCTTGCTCTGCGGTCCGACGAACCCAAACCAGGACCCGACGACCGCCTCCCCGCTCGTGGTGAGGGAACACCTGTTCCTCTCGCTTAGTAGGAGAGTGCCTGCCTCTTCCACTGGGTGAGAGACTATCTACGTCTCTCACCTAATGAGAGATCACATGTGTCTTACTTAGTGAGAGAACACCTGACAATCTCAACTAGCGAGAGAACACTTGCTTCTCTCACTTAGTGAGGAAGCAGCCTCACCTTCCACCTACTGAAGGACACCATCTTCTCTTAGGTAGCGAGGGATCATCTCCCTGTTTCAGACAGAGGAAATAGTAAGAAACATCTGTTTCACTTAGCCAGGGACACGTTCCTGTCTAGTGATGTGGCCCCTCTATCTCTTTATCCAGTGATGTGATCCCTGTTTCTCTTATCTAGTAATGTGGTCCCTTTATCCTTTATCTAGTGATGACGCCCCTATTTCTCTTATCTAGTGATGTGGTCCATGTTTCTCTTATCTAGTGAAGAAGCTCCTCTTTCTCTCATCTAGTGACCCCCCCCCACCCCCGTTTCTTTTATCTAAGGACGAAGCTCCTGTTGTTTCTCTTATCTAGTCATGGGGCTCCTATTCGTTTTTAATGAGTGATGGGACTTCAACTTCTTTTATCCAGCGGCGAAGCTCCTGTGTATCTCATTTGGTGACGAAGCACCGGTTTCCCTTATCTATTGATGGGGCTCTTGTATCTTTTATCTAGTGACGAAGATCTCCTTTGTCTTATCTAGTGACGAAGATCTCCTTTGTCTTATCTAGTGACGAAGCTCGTGTTCCTCTTGTTTAGTGGTGGGGCTCCTTATTCTCTCGTCTAGTGACGGAGCTCAATGACAGAACTCTTGCTTTCCTTATCTCGTGACGGGGATCATGTTTCTCTCATCGTGACGTGGCTCCTGCTTTTATTTCCAGTGAGCGTGGGAGCATCTGGCTCTCTTACCTGGTGAGGGACACCACCCTCCCTCAACAGGAGAGAAAATACGTTTCTCTCGGCTGGCGAGAAAATGTCTGGGTCTGTCTTACCCAATGAAACAACTGTTTACTTTGGCTGGAGAGGGAGCAACCTCCTTCTCTTTGCTCTGAGGTAAACGCATGTGACAGAGCACTTGCTTGCCTCAGCCAGTGAAGCAACACCTGTTTATCTTAGCTGAGAAGTGAACAACTGTTTGTCTCGGCTGGTGAAGGAACGCCTATTTATCTTACCCGACAAGGGAAGAGTTTTATTCGTCTCGTCTGATAAGAGAAAACCTGACTGCTTCAGCTGGTGTAACGACATCTGCTTGCCTGAGCTGATGTTGTAGGAACACCTCTGTTTTCCTCAGGTGGTGAATGAGAAACTGTTTTACCTGATGCAGGAACACCTGTTTTGTTGTTAGTTTCTACTCCTGTATTATCACATCTGAGAGTAATCAACCATAGTATTCCGGACAACAGATATAAGTAAAGTACGTCTGTAAGTGTAAATGAAATAGTCAGGTATAAACATTTACAGGAGGCGTTACGTTTCAGACTCCGAGACAGGATTCGGGTAGCCATACATTTTGAGTCTGGTCTGATATAAGACGTTACACACGCACACACTTGGGACGTATATCAAGCGCTTGCACAGTTCTGCGAATCCGCAAGAGCTTGGAACTGCACCAAATTGGCCGGGTTCACTGTATCTCATTACCTAAGGTGGGACTTCCTCGCTCTCTTCACTCCACCAAGTTTTCGGTGTTTAGAGTTTTCGGCTCTGGAGAGATAGCAGGAGTAATGGGGTCCAGACACATTCTTGCACTCAGCGGTCTTAATGTGCACAGTTTGCATGAGTGCATATACACAGCAAGCTGGTGACGTCCTACATATGACCAAAACAAGACTATGCTCCTCGAGTTTAATCACCGCACCTAAAGATGCACAAAGAGATAACAGAGAAGGTCCAGAGAGGATACAACGATGGCACCAGACTAGAGATGAGTTACAGGAATAGGATAAAACCCTTAAATTTGCCTAAAATGGAGGAGAGAAAAGTGAGGGGTGACTTGATTTTTCAAACCAGATCGTTGACACAGACTGTGAACAGTTTTTCGAAAGATGTAGGGAGAGAACAACCAGGATACATAACATGAAGAAATTAAGAGAAAATCTCGTTCAAAAAATGCTAGAGAGTAATTTGATGTAATAAGAAAGGTGGATGACTGGAATAATCTAAGTGAGGGTATCAAAATGCAGACAGTATAACGACGTTTAAAGGGTTGTATGACAGGAGAGAGTGTTCAAGAGACTAGGTTCCTCAAGCGTAAAACTCCCTCTCCCTAAAGTACACAGACACCCACACACACACCCACACATACACACACTCGTAAAAAAAGAAAGTAGTAGTTCAAGTGTTTATAACATCTTTACTATCAGGTAATGTTGCAGGGAGAGACACAAGACCCGTCAACATGCTGTACATTGCAACAACAGGACACCAGTCCTCCTCATGTATTGCTACACCTCAGGAGGTCCTCTTGGTCAGGTGAGGTTCCCGAGTGTATGCAGGGGTCATTCACCGATATCCTCCCGTCCTCCAGTGGAGTTACCAAGTGGTGCCACACTTCCTCTGTACAGAAACATACTGCTCTCACGACCCCCTCCGCGTCACACTGCGGAAGCGTTCCCTAATGTCTGCCGACTCCAGCCGGAGTGTAAAGCCAGGAGGAGATAGCATTACCCTCAGTTGCTTCTACTGTCTGTAGAAGCATCGGAAGACCTTGGTATACAGACAATGCTAGATTTGAGGGTCACGATGGTAATCAAGTTCGAAACTCAATGAATTATGAAGGAGTAATTGCACTTAACGTATGAGCACTTACGTCGATATTTTGCTACAAAGGCAGAGCTGATGCGTAGCACTCACCGCAAAAAAGATCTAGAGTTACGAAGAATAAATCGGGTGCGATGCATGTTGTCGAGTGCGGTGTGAGGAGGAGAGATTGTATACCTGTGGACTGAATGCCAGCAGCCCACGTTTGGGTGAGGTAGTTAGAAGACACAGCTGCTGGGCCAAATGAGTGAAACTTCACAGCCACGGAAGGGCTGGTTCACTCCACAGCCGACCACCGATACCCAGGCAGGTAGTACTTCCCTGGTCGGTGGTTGCTTACCACTTACTACCTATCTATCAGTCTACCTAGAGAGAGAGAGAGAGAGAGAGAGAGAGAGAGAGAGAGAGAGAGAGAGAGAGAGAGAGAGAGAGAGAGAGAGAGAGGACGGGAATCACGTAGAAAAAAATACCTTGCAGGACAAACATGGCTGAAGAAAATGTTTGCAGGAGAGTCAGAAGGTAGAATGAATATGGGTATATCATGCATCCCTCCACTCTCTTGTTATAATGGCGATTGAAAGGATAAAGTTTCAGCCCCGGCATCGCAACCTATCGTGTCTATATTACTCATGATGTGGAAAGATGATACAATCATTCCTACTTGTTGTCTTAAAGCAGGCGACAAGGTTAAACCAATGTTGGTAAGTTAACGCAGCATGGCCAGGACGAGATCGGCAGTTGAGAAGGTAGCGCAACACACCATTACGTTATGATGGTTGATTCAAAGAAGTATTCATGGACCTCCGTGGTGTAGCGGTTAGCGTTTTTGATAACGGCGCATTCACGGACCGCCCAGGGTCAAGCGCATAGGTTCCAACCCTGGTTGCGGCAGTCGGTCCACAATCAACCCAGCTGTTCCTCCACCCTGGGGTTGATTGATAGAATGGGTACCTGGCTCAGGCTAGGATATATATATATATATATATATATATATATATATATATATATATATATATATATATATATATATATTTTTTTTTTTTTCGCTGTCTCCCGCGTTTGCGAGGTAGCGCAAGGAAACAGACGAAAGAAATGGCCCAACCCACCCCCATACACATGTATATACATACCTCCACACACGCAAATATACATACCTACACAGCTTTCCATGGTTTACCCCAGTCGCTTCACATGCCTTGATTCACTCCACTGACAGCACGTCAACCCCGGTATACCACATCGCTCCAATTCACTCTATTCCTTGCCCTCCTTTCACCCTCCTGCATGTTCAGGCCCCGATCACACAAAATCTTTTTCACTCCATCTTTCCACCTCCAATTTGGTCTCCCTCTTCTCCTCGTTCCCTCCACCTCCGACACATATATTCTCTTGGTCAATCTTTCCTCACTCATTCTCTCCATGTGCCCAAACCATTTCAAAACACCCTCTTCTGCTCTCTCAACCACGCTCTTTTTATTTCCACACATCTCTCTTACGCTTACGTTACTTACTCGATCAAACCACCTCACACCACACATTGTCCTCAAACATCTCATTTCCAGCACATCCATCCTCCTGCGCACAACTCTCATCCATAGTCCACGCCTCGCAGCCATACAACATTGTTGGAACCACTATTCCTTCAAACATACCCATTTTTGCTTTCCGAGATAATGTTCTCGACTTCCACACATTCTTCAAAACTTCCAGGATTTTCGCCCCCTCCCTCACCCTATGATCCACTTCCGCTTCCATGGTTCCATCCGCTGCCAGATCCACTCCCAGATATCTAAAACACTTTACTTCCTCCAGTTTTTCTCCATTCAAACTCACCTCCCAATTGACTTGACCCTCAACCCTACTGTACCTATATATATATATATATATATATATATATATATATATATATATATATATATATATATATATATATATATATATATATCGTCAAAGAGATGGCCTCGATTAGTGCTTCAGTTGTTCGTTCTGTCTCAGCTAACAAAAAGGAAAATTATAATACCGGAGAATGACTGGTGTTGATCGAGTCTAATTTTGAACAGGTTAAATCCAGGTTAAACTGGTGATTTATAAGTTATAATCCGTTCTCTCTCGTTGGTAGTACTGGCGCAACCGTCAAGATATTTCATGAATCCAGTAAGTATTCCAAGATATCCCATCAATTTGCCTCGGATCCCCTTGCCTAGAGAGAAGAAATTCAATTCTCGCAGTCTGTTCTTATAGGGTTCGTTACGTAAGAAAAGAATTATTTTTGTTGCACTTCGCTGTATTGATTTCAATCTAAGGATAACCTTACATGGTGGGGGCCCCAGAACTGCGCTACATATTCATGGTAGAGTCTAACTAGTCAGGTATCGTGGCAATGCCACATCCTTGCTTGGAAATCCTAACAAACTAGTTTCTTTCTTGACAGCTTCTTTACAATGCTGGGAAAACTTGAAATTGTCGGAGACAGTGACCCTTATATTCCTCACACAAGGGGCGCCCTTTATCTTGTGGCCAATCAGTCAATAACCGAATTCTGTATTGTGGTTTCCTACACGCAACAGCTGAGGTTAAATGGCATTTGTCATCTTCTAAATCATTCAGCTGTTCTATCTAGAACCTCTTGTAATCTCAGTCCTATTTTCTTTATTCAGTATGGCATTTCAGATCTTCGTGTCATCGGCAAATATGGTCGCTAAGTTGTCCAACCCTACATCACTATCATTAGAATTAATCATGAAAAGTATAGGCCCCAGGACAGACGCCTGGGGAACCCCACTACTAACGGGTAACTACCTTGATGGTTCTCCGTTCACTACGACTGTTGCTTCTTTTCAAGTGACTAGACTTCTATCCAGCTTCCTATGCAACTAATAATCCCCAAGACCCTGACTTTATGTATCAATCAATTCAACGTGGAGGACTTTGTCGAAGGCTTTCTGGAGGTCCAGAAATATGGTATCTACTGCTTTAATTCTGTCGTGGGTATTGAATAATTTTCGACGATATTCAAGGTTTGTAAGACATGATCCGTGCCTTTTGAAACCATGCTGTTTATCACTGATCACATCGTGTTGTTCAAGGTAAGCTCCGATTCTGTCTCTAATAGTCGACTCCAGAGGTTTACATATAATTGCTGCTGAGGCTAATAAGACAGTAATTGCCAGGCATTTCACGGTTTCCCTTCCATAATACAGGCTTAACACCTTCCAGTATCCAGTCCTGCAGTAGTATTCCATCTTGGAGGGAATTAGAGAGAGAGAGAGAGAGAGAGAGAGAGAGAGAGAGAGAGAGAGAGAGAGAGAGAGAGAGAGAGAGAGAGAGAGTGTTTGACCATCCGTGTTTACACATTTCAGACTCCACCAGCCAGTTATGCAGTCACACAAGCAGAATGACGTAGAGGCACCACTCTCGTAATCCTCATAAAGAACAGTACTGACGCCCTTAGATTTACCATTTACGACGCCCTGAATCCTGATCCCCTTACAGCATAACCGGTAATAAACATATGCTGGAACCCTCAGTGACCCTTAGAGGCAGTCTTAAGGTAAGTCAGTAAGGAATTCAGTAAATAAGATGGAGGTAGGGGCTTTGTGAGGCCAAGTTCCCGTGCCAGGCTAAGGCCTGTCTATCCGTCGAATCTTCAAGAGCCGCACATCTGACGACAAGGTCCCGTGCCAGTCTAGGGCTTGCCCGGCAGATCTTTAACAACAGCAGGTGTAAAGAGACGAGAGGCTCAGGGCCACACCACCACCACAGCCGCCAGCCGTCACACCGCAGCTCTGGGAACCCCACGTTATAATCACTCACGACGCCGGCGACTGTCGATGGCGCAGCGGGCGAGCAGAAGGTGTCTGGCGGGGTTCTCGTCGGCACGCTCTCCGCCAATTTCCCCCAGCGATATGTGCCGCCGGCAGGAACTCATACACGCCGCCGCCTGCACCGCCGCAGTATATTGTAGGATCACACGCCCTCCCTGATGTTTATGTCTCGACGTAAATTTGCCCCACCGGGATAAACAGATGCAAATTGCAAGATATCAGGTCACGTAGAAGAGATACAACATCTTGAGGTATAGATTTTTTTTTCTTCTTTATTTCACTCTTTCCTTTAACATTTAGCTGTAGTCCTGAACCGACAGGTATTATAGTTTATTTTTGGTGAACCGAATTGTCCACCTCAGTCTGATGACTCGGAGGGGCATTCCCACCTCCCCAGCAAACCTCCCCGAGTCATCTTACCTCACCCCCTTCCCTTTACTTGAGGCTAGGGGTGGAAAAGCTCGTCTGCACGTGAACAGTCTTCGCAGGTCTGGCGGAGCGAAGCAGCAGTTTTTGACGGTGAGGCTGGCTATGCCTGTCTAATGATGCGAGGGATACAATGCAACACTGTTGACATAACACAACACTGGTCCTCTGGCGGGGCTAGGGCTTCTAACTAGACGGAGGTCGGGATACAGACCAACACCAGTATAAGAGACCAAAAGAAAGACCCAATAAGACTAAAGGTCCGTGAGAGGCACCGTGAACGCGACAGAAAAATAAAAATGCTAGCAAGGCAGAAACCGGGAGAGAAACCCCCAGCAAGGCAGAGACCGTGAGAGACAACCCCTAACAAGATAAGGACCATAAAAACCCCAATAAGGCAGAGACCGCGAGAGAGACCACTTTCAAGGCAGAGAACATGAAAGGAAAGCAGCAAAGCAGAGACCATGATAGAAATCCCAGCAAGGCAGAGACGGTGAGAGAAACCATCAAGAAAGCAGAAACCGTGAAAGAAACCCCCAGGAAAGCACAGATCGTGAGAGAAACCCCCAACAAGGAAGAGACCGTACAAAGAAAACACACTGACTGTTACTGTAAAGAAGAGGGAGAGACACTCAGAACCCCATGGCGAGATCACCATTATAATGGGGACCAGACACAAAAAATAATTTACCACAGGCACTCACTGGAAGAGACCGAGACCAAAGCAGAGACCATCTCGGAAAACGTCATCACACAGCGGGAAGCAAAGACCACAAAGACCATCAACAGAACAACATCCGCCAGATAGATAGATAGATAGATAGATAGATAGATAGATAGATAGATAGAGAGAGAGAGAGAGAGAGAGAGAGAGAGAGAGAGAGAGAGAGAGAGAGAGAGAGAGAGAGAGAGAGAGAGAGATCCTTTCAAAAACCAAGAGGTACAACATACATACATATACATCTCTGGTCTCCCGGGTTTGTATAAATAAGGCGCAAAAAAACATGCTTCCAGGAAACCACCCACATGCATCATAAAACTTACACCATACACCTCTACACACTTCAGTCTTCTTCTCTTCCATTTTACACTATCCCATCCCCTGTCCCACCTCTTCCTCCTCTCCTCTAACCATCTGACTAAGAAATAACTTGTCAGGTGAGGTGCAGGAAGAGACATGAACCGGGACGTACGCTGAAGACCCAGGCGGAGACCATTCCTCCTCTGCTGCTTGGGTCCTCCTCTTGTCTGCTGTCTTGGTTCTTCTACTTGTCACTTGTCTGGGTTCCCCTCCTCACCCTGTCTGCTGTTTAGGTCCTCCACCTCCCTTGCTACCTGAGTTCTCCTTTTCTTGTCTGCTGCTCAGGGTTTACTTCTCTTCCACTCCCTCTTGTCTGCTGCTTGGTGTCCTTCTTTCTCCCTCTTGCCTACTATCTGGGCCTCCTTTCTTGTCTGCTGCCTGGAGCTTCGTCTCTCTCCTTCATGTCCACTGCCTGGACCCACATCTCTCCTGTGTCCGCTGCCTGTGGACCCTGTTTCTCTTTTGTCTGCTGCCTGGAACCTTCTCTCTCTCTCTCTCTCTCTCTCTCTCTCTCTCTCTCTCTCTCTCTCTCTCTCTCTCTCTCTCGTGTTTGCTGCTTGTGCCCTCTCCCTCTCGTTTGCAGTTCTCCAAGATGTTCCTTACGCTCTACATCTCTCCCTTGCTTCACGCTTAATTCTCCTTATTCCTCTTCCTTCTTGGTGTTTACATTACTCATACTCCATGTCTTTCTGTCTTTGCTATTCACCTATGTTCTCGTTGTCCATTTCTTTCTTCCCTCTTGCTATTCATCTCATCCTTTCTGCATTCTATTTCTTCGTTCTTGCTGTTCATGTCTCTTCCTGTTACCTCATACCTGTTCTCGCTACTCCTTTTCACGTTTGCCTTCATCACCCTCTTCGTCTTTACGTGGGTCATTTGGTTTGGGCATTGACGCCACCGAATTTTGAGTCAGCGAGCTCGTTCTTCACGTAAGTCCTGGGTTAGCGAAGTCTTGGGTCAGTAAGGCCTTGGATAAGTAGGGTTTTGGGTCAACAAGATCTTAGGTCAACAAGGACGTGTCTCAGCAAGGTATTGGGTCGGCAGGTTCTTGGGTCAACAGGTCTTGACTACTTAGGGTCTTGATTCAGCAAAGTCTTGGCTTACAGGGTCTTGAGTCAACATGTTCTTCGTCTTGGGTCGGCAAACTCTTGGGTCAGGAGGGTCTTGTGTAAACAGGGTCTTGGATCAGCAGGGTCTTTGGTAAACAGGGCCTCGGGTTAGAAGGGCTTTGGATCAGGAGGGTCTTCAGTCAGTAATGCCTTGGGTCAGCCAGGTCTTGTGTCTTTATGCAGCGGGTAGCTGTTATAAATCAAAGACATACATGACCTTTCAAGCCAGATGATCGCATATAAAAGAAAAAAATTGAGTAGAATCCTACCATATACTCAAGGCAGTTAAGGCATCTGAGGAATTCTCATCACATATGCAGAGCAGTTCAGCTCCTGCTGTCCAGTACATACGGATGATACGAGGTGTGCGACTCCCTCTTCGTCAAGCAAGGGCTCATGGATTTCTGTTGATGGCTACTCCTACTCCTCCTCCTATGCCTTACTCAGCGTCCCACAGGTGGTGAGGAAGGTCAGGGGCACCAGTGTGAGGAGGAGAGACATTGCCGAGTTTGGTGGCGAAATACTGGTAACTTTATTCTGTCTTGTGGTATCTGTACACCATAGTAAAGTGTGATATGTGGGGAGGTCTGAGAGAGAGAGAGAGAGAGAGAGAGAGAGAGAGAGAGAGAGAGAGAGAGAGAGGATACAGCACAAAGACGAAGAGATAACTCAACGGTCGCACAGAGTTGAGGATGACAAGAAATAACACCGCCGAAGAGACGAATCGGCAGGCGGAAAATAACCCACCACAACCCATACTGAAGGCGATGATAAATCCAGTTTTTGTCTCCGTACCGAGACTCCACCATCATTGCTCACCTCAAACACGACATGATTCATACGACCATCACGCACTAATGACGATTCTGAGGGGGTCGTAAAACTAAGCGAGATGGACAGACTGTGATCGCGGAGTTACAGATCTGATGAGGACAATTATGAAAGTGTGTCCTCAAGGTGGTGGACTTCAGAGAGCATTTGTTTGATATCCCTTTCTTAATAGGGAGATCTATATTCTCGTGTCCAAGGCTCTGACAAGCTAGGTGGATGATGAGTTCTGAGTAGATTAAACTGTCATGTGCTCAGGATTCTACCCAATACATACAGACAGAAGGGATGTTCTGTTGTGTCAACACAAGTTTCACATGTCTTTTACCATGAAAGGAAAAGTTTTTCTCGTATTCACAGAAACGATTTTTTTTTCCTGAAGAGGCAGAGGGTACGTACGTGCTTACGAGGAGATTATGACCAAAGATAAGGCTAGCGCGTAGCGCTCGCCGCTCAACGAAGGAAAATATAGGGTTTCGAAGAACGAACCGTGTGAATTACGTGTGGTGAAGTGTTATCATGTGAGATGGAGAGAGTGTATGTTTGTGGACTTAAAAGCCAACAGCCCACGTGTGGGTAAGGCAGAGAGAAAAGACAACCATCAGGGCCCACACGAGTGACACTTGACAGCCACTGAAGTGCTGGCTCACTGAGTGGCCGTCACTAAACCCCCCAACCCCTAATACCCAGGCATGTTGTACTGGTAATACACCTCCCTGATCGGTGGCTGCCTACCAGCGAGAGAGAGAGAGAGAGAGAGAGAGAGAGAGAGAGAGAGAGAGAGAGAGAGAGAGAGAGAGAGAGAGAGAGAGAGAGAGAGAGAGAGAGAGAGAGAGAGAGAGAGAGAGAGAGAGAGAGAGAGACTCCCCAAACACCAATAACTTGAACGACGCAGTCCGGTGTCAGAGATGGAGGTGACGTCACGGCGTTGTAGGGGTCAAGCGTGATGTGTTAAGAGAGCCCGGGCTTACGGCCAGCCCGAGTCTGTGGCGTCCTCTGCTTAATGCCGGGTATCCTGGCCGTCGGTCATGGGCATCAGGGACGGTTAATGGTCACAAACATCGATTAGCAACCAATACCCGACGGCAAATAACGGTCATCATATCATTACGTACAAGCCAAAAGGATTTTTCTCGAATTCTTTACGATCATCAATGGCGTTAATGCCATCAAAGACTTGTGATTATCAAAATAATCCATGTAGAATCACAAATATACCTCGGTAATTGCGGCTATAGTTATAATGCATCGCTCGTTATCAAAATAAGATCTGGGGGAGCACTATCATCACGGACCGACCCCGCTACAACCTCCCCGTTTTCTGTCTCTGTCCGCGCAGGCGCCTTCCCCCGGGGGATTTTCGTCGGCAGTTCAACGCCAAACACATCCTGACCGAGTCTGTGTCACATTACGGCCGTTGCCTGCCACCAGCCCGCCGGATCACGCTCGGAATCGGTCCACTGTAAGCGAGTTCACGTTTGTGGTAAGATGAAGAAGGAAGGATTGTAATTACAGTGTAAACTCATTTAATACTAGGTTGGATGTCTTTAGCCTAACAGCGAAACAGATCGTCGGGGCTAGACGTATGTATCCCCCAACCGTCCGTATGGTCGACGATCCCCTCCGTTTCGAAGGGGGTTATGGATCTTGCCGCCCACGGCCGATCCGAGCGTCGTCGGTTGAACTACTGAATTATGGTGACTGGGGTAATATTTTACGGACTTAACAAGGTATCTACACCATCAGGTCCCGATAACTCAAACAACCCACGCCACGGCTTTAATATCCACACAAGTGGAGAGCAAAGTGCAACTTGGGTGAGGGCAGGCGGGCTCGCACGGCCGTGTGGGCGTATGGGTTGTGTTCAGACCCTCATGCTGCCAGTGTGCCAGCGACGGAGGTTGACCCGGGCGGCTGACTGTCCCCTCTGGTGGGAGCTAGCGACACCACTGCTGCCATCCCCGGGACACATGACACGGCAAGTGACCCTCCGACAATCTGCAAGAACACACGCCACCTCCTCCGCCTCTTGTGTGTGCTGTGTGTGTGTGTGTGTGTGTGTGTGGGTGGGTGGGTGGGTGTGTAGGTTCCAATACCATCTTCACCAACTAGCTGAAGACAAGAATACAGGAAAACATTATCGCCTGTTCAGGATAACTCCCTCTTACCGTTCATAGCAATTTCTCTTTTTCCTAAATCCTCTACATGCTTTCATTCTCGCCTCCAACAGGAAGTGACGAGACATCGCACCAGCTGCCCCTCTCAACACATTACGTCCACGAGTCTCTCTTTCACACGACTATCAATTAGTACTTAATCCAATAATGACCGCTCACCATCTATGCCACACACCCATGTATACATATGTATGTCCTTTTTGTTAAACCAGGTATTCCTAATTAACAACCCTTCTTCAGCACACAACTCAGCCAGTTGTTCACAACACTAGGTACCCCGTGCCCCCTAATTATACCCTTAACTGCCACATCACCCACTCTAGCATTCAAGTCATCCATGAATAATACTCAGTCCCTCGCATCAATATTACTGATGTACTCACTCAGCTCCTCCTAAAACACTCACTCCTCTAAATACCATATGCATACGCACTACCAATCTCCCATCTCTCTGAATCAAACTTTCATTTTTACTCACATCAGTCTGGGGCTCACTTCATTCACACTTTCACTCACACACGAAACTCTTCCTTCGGCAGAAGTACCACCCACTCCTTGACGCTATCTCATGACTTCATCCTTTTGGACATTTCCAAATAATTCTTGTACCTTTCCCTTGAGTTTAGGTTCACATTCTCGAAAGTTACCACCCGTCTCTCTCCTCTTCTCATCCTTGTTACATTCACGGACATTCAGACCATCTAGGCTGAGCCTTCGAGGAGGATGAGCACTACCCACTTGGTTCGGTTCCTTCTTCTGTTTTAGAAGCAGTAATAAAAGGAGGGAAGAGTTTCCAACCCCCTGTTCCCGTCCAGATTAATCGCATTCTATGAATGATGCTAATAATATCCATGGGGCATATCCCGTGCTCCACATTAATGTGTATTGTCAATTTCGGGGTCAGTTAATTGGAAATAATCCCGTATGACGTCAACACAAGGGCTGTCATGTCACAGCCAGACAGGATGGTGGCTCATGTTCCCGGCAGTGATATGACCCAACGCACCGTCTGGCAGTAAGATGACCCAACGCCCCAAGTGGCAATAACATGACCCAACGCCCCGTCTAGCATTAACATGTGACCCAACGCCCCGTTTGGCAATAACACGAGTCAACGCCCCAACTGAGGGTAACATAAGCCAACACCCTGTCTGAGAGTAACATGACCCAACGCCCCGTCTAGCAGTAACATGAGCCAACACCCCTACTGGCAATAACATGAGCCAACGCCCCAACTGACGGCAACATAAGCCAACGCCGCGTCTGAGAGTAACATGACCCAGCGCTCCTTCTGGCAGTAAGATGACCCAACACATAGTGTCGAACCCGTCGTCAGAGGCCCCATATCAGGAAAAATGCGAAGGAGATGAATTGTCTGCGGCGAAATATTGAAAGCACATTCAAAGTGGTCCTGCTATTACCCAGGACCCCTTTTTCAGGAGCTCCCGTAGCTAAAAGGCTACACTACACTCAGTAGCAGAGACAGGATAGACTCATTTGAAGCAGGAAGTTCTTTGACGAGGCTGTACTCTTGCTTCGTCAACTGACGGTGATAGTCTTGCCAGAGGTGACTTTTCACTCGCGGTGCAACCTCAAGCAGGTAGATTCCGGTAACATACACACGTATGTGCACTCCCATGTGCATGCATCTACTACTATGAACCTCAAAGCCACACGGACGTATCTCAACCAACTGGTGCACTGGTGCACTAAACCTTACAATATTGGAGATTCAAAACACAGGTACTGGGTGATTCGCTCTGTTATGTTACCAGAGGAAAAAGAACTTCTGCCTAAAGTCTCAGGGTCTATAAGGAAATGGAACAACGAGGAAAATAAGGAATGAGAAGGAAAAGAAGAGGAGGTGACGCGGAAGTAGGAGGCAGAATGAGGTTTTCACATATCCTCGTCCACACCTTCGTCGGATAGAAGCCTTTCAGCTGGGTACTGTGTCGAAGCTGGCTGGTATGGGATGGGTGTGGCGGAGTACACTAAAAATACTGGCAACAGTGATGATGATGATCATAACCATATTAATGGTAATATCATTATCATATATCATGTTA
Source organism: Panulirus ornatus (assembly GCF_036320965.1). Classification (NCBI taxonomy): domain Eukaryota; kingdom Metazoa; phylum Arthropoda; class Malacostraca; order Decapoda; family Palinuridae; genus Panulirus; species Panulirus ornatus. Next base: position 23,500,764 of record NC_092226.1, read on the forward strand.
CTGATGATTATCTTTATGATTTAATTTTGTACATATATTGATAATAGGAATCATCATCATCATTAACAATATTATTAACAAAGCGAAGGTTATAACGAACACAGCAGCCGGACGTCTGCGCTTGTCTCCTCTTATTCACTCGAGCTCCTGAGTCGTATTTACTCACTGCATCTCGAACTTATATTGCCCTTTAGAGTCACGTATAAATCCTAAAGGAATGAACTTGTGATTCTAAGCTGGCCGTGTGCCCAATTACCCTTCTAGAGGCCGTATCGTGTGTCCAATCACTCTGTGATGTCGTACTTTGCGTTGGTCTCATACTCATATACTTAACGACTTACAGCACACGAAGGTACGACCCTTGGGCACAATACGGCGACTCATACCACGACGGTACGACCCTTGGGTATGATGATCTAGCGCACGACGGCACGACCCTTGGGTACAATGCTACGACCCACAGCAGACGGTATGACCCCTGGGTACGACGACCAGCCCTTTGATGATCAAAAGCCTGGTCATTGTACCCAAAAGTCGTACTTTTGTCCTCAAAGTCGTACCGTTGTGCTCAAGATTCGTGCCGTTGTGTTCCAGGGTCGTAACGCTGTGTTCGAGATTATCATCCAGAAAAACATCAAAATGCACAGAAGAAAATAATCAGAAGGGCTTTGATAACAAGACAGTTCCTGGCCTACTGCAGAAGCGGGGAGAGAGAGAGAGAGAGAGAGAGAGAGAGAGAGAGAGAGAGAGAGAGAGAGAGAGAGAGAGAGAGAGAGAGAGAGAGAGAGAGAGGAAGGACCCACCTCCTGAAGGAGGGCCAGGGCGAGCTGTCATCTCGGGTGTTCTCGGCTGCTTTGTCACCTGCGCTGGTGCTGGAGTCTGTAATTTATGGCTGGGACGGACCCGCCGAGGCCTTCATCACGACATAAATTCCCCCGGATAATCATGGTAATTTTCCTGCCACCGAACCATTGTTACTAAGGTTTAACCCCTTCCCCACCCAACCCCCATCACCCTCCCCCCCTTGCGTTATTTTCTGAAAGACTTCGGTCGCGTCTTAGATGCTCTTGTAGATGCCGGAAGATGGTGGGTGCTCTCTCTCTCTCTCTCTCTCTCTCTCTCTCTCTCTCTCTCTCTCTCTCTCTCTCTCTCTCTCTCTTCAGGAGTCTGACACTCTGCCTTCAAGTAGTGGTTCACGTATGAGTAGTAGTTCTCCGGGAGGTTCCGTGTGACAAGTC